>NW_024412388.1:52564736-52583519 GCF_014898765.1 Herpailurus yagouaroundi
AGAGAGAGAGAGAGAGAGAGAGAGAGAGAGAGAGAGAGAGAATATCCTAAGCAGGCTCCATGCTGTCAGCATAGAGCCGACATGGATCTCAATCCTATGTACTCTGAGATCATGACCTGAGCTGAAATCAACAGTCAGATGCTTAACTGACTGAGCTACCCAGGCACCCCCAGTTTTGACAATTTTAGAGCGATGGCTGTCCAATTCAGTTATGAGAAAAGTAATTTTGGAGAGATAGAAAGTTTCCCATAATGGCCATTGAAGTTCTTAATTACTGTTGTTAAGTCATTCCATTTAGTTAGAAAGGTACTTAAGGAAAGACCACAGTTTTTATTTTTTTTTAATTTTTTTTTTTAACGTTTATTTATTTTTGAGACAGAGAGAAAGACAGAGCATGAATGGGGGAAGGTCAGAGAGAGAGGGAGACACAGAATCGGAAGCAGGCTCCAGGCTCCAAGCCATCAGCCCAGAGCCTGAAGGACCACAGTTTTTAAACATAAAACCAGCTGGAGTCCTAAAAGTCAGGGCGAAGGGTACTCTCAAATCATTTTGATCACCAGGATCCCATTTCTTAAAAGATTTTTTTTTTCCCTAGGGCAAAAAAGAAAAATTCCTGAACAGAACAGTTTTCAACTGGAATAGTGTAATTCCAAAATAGTAGCTTTAAATCTAAGTGCAGTAAAGACTACAGTGAAAAGGTAGAGAATATCAGAATAGATTTAAAGTGTACATACACACACACACACACACACACACACACACACACAAAATCTTAAGTGTATACACACACACACACACACACACACACACATACACGTATTCCAACTCATTCAATCCTCACAACATTGATACTACCTAACCTGATACCAAAATATGGTAAAAGAATTGTTAAAAGTTTACTGACCAATATATTTCATATTTAGGTCCTTAATCCATTTTCATGAACATGGAATCAAAGATCCTTAGCAAAAGATTAGCAAATCTAATTCAGCAACATATGAAAGCAACAAAACATATGTCCAAGAGGGGCTTATACCAAGAATGTAAATTATTTTGATATTTTAAAATCAATTAATGTTTTCAAAAAGAGAATAAAGGAGGTCATATTAGTAGTTGCACAAAGAATACACCCATTCATGATAAAACAAAAACTCAGCACACTTGGAGTAGAAAGGGAAATATTCCTATGAAAAACCTACACATATTGTACTCAGTACTGAACACTTATTCTAAGATTAGGACTATAAGATAAGATGTGCCCTCCCACCACTTCTATTTAACAAAGCTCTAAAAAAGAAAGGAAATGTGTAAGTGTTGGAAAGGAAAAAGTAAAATTGATAATCTGCCAGTGATGTGTCACGAACATGGAAAATCCTAAGGAATTTATAAAACAGCAATTAGAACTATTTAGCAAAGGTGCAGAACATAAGGTGAATATACAAAAATAAATTACATTTCTATGTTATAGCTAGAAACACCTGGAAACTGAAGCTTAAATTTTTCCATATACAATCACATTTAAAAACTACATAAAATAAGGGGCGCCTGGGTGGTTCAGTTGGTTAAGTATTCAACTTTGGCTCAGGTCATGATCTCGTGGTTCATGACTTCAAGTCCCATGTCAGCTCTGTGCTGACAGCTTATGGCCTGGAGCCTGGTTCAGATTCTGTGTCTCCCTCTCTCTCTGCCCCTCTCCCACGCACACTCTGTGTCTATCTCTCTCTCAAAAATAAACATTAAAAAATGACAGTTTTTAAAAATAATATAAAAACAGGGAGGGGGACAAAAACATAAGAGGCTCTTAAATATGGAGAACAAACAGGGTTACTGGAGGAATAGTGGGGGGGGGATGGGCTAAATGGGTAAGGGGCATCAAGGAATCTGCTTCTGAAATCATTGTTGCACTATATGCTAAGTAACTTAGATATAAATTTAAAAAATAAATAAATATTCTTAAACTACGTAAAATAAGTTTAACAGAAGACACTCAAGATTTCTACAGTGAAGACTACAAAATGTTGCTTAGAGAAAAGATCTAACTAGGAGAAAGTTTATGGATTTGAAGTCTTGATAACTTTAAAAATGTTAGTTCTCCCGAGTTGATCTTTACATACATTGCATTTCCTGTCAATCCCAGCAAACATTTATTTTGCTATTGGAAAACCAAATTCAAAGTCTTTACACAAAGGCAAAGGACTTATAACAGCCAAAATATTCTTGAAAAGGAATAAAGTTGGAGTACATACACTAACTGGACTTACTATAAAGTGGTTCTGAATTCAGTGTGGTTTGGGTATAAGAACAGATAAAATGAAGAGAATAGAAAGTCCAGAAATGGAACCATAAAGGTGCCAAAGCAATTTAATGATGAAAGAGAAATCTTTCCAAATTGTTCTGGAATACCATATGGAAAAATAAACCAAACAACCTTGACTTCTACCTTATACTATATACAAAAATTGATTTGAGATATAACATAGAAATATGTGGAAAAGGCAAAGTTTCTAAAGGAAGCATATGAGAATATTGTTACAACTGGGGTAGATAAAATTTCAGGTAAGAAACAAAAACAATACCCATAAAAGAGAAAAAAATGACAAATTAGACTTTATCTAAATTTTAATCTTCTGCTTATTGAAGGACACCATTAAGAAAATGGATTGTCAAAAGCTGCAGGTATCACAGTTCCAGATTTCAAGTTATATTGCAAAGCTGTAATAATCAAAACAGTGTGGCACTGGCACAAAAAAATAGACACACAGATCAATGGAATAGGATAGAAAGCCCAGAAACAAGTCCATGATTTTATGGTCAATTAATCTTTGACAAAAGAGGCAAGAATATGCAATGGGAAAAAGACAGTGTCTTCAATAAGTGGTGCTGGAGAGCTACATGCAAAAAAAATGAAGCTGGAACACTTTCTTACACCATACATACTAGAAAAAAGACTGTTACAAACTGAAGGGCTCCAGGTGCCTTCACGCCTTTAGCCAGACTTTCCAATGTCCTCCTAATTCTCAGTGGGGCTCCAAGGCTCAATGGGGCTTTTTCTAATCCTCCCTCTTAATCAACTTGGAGAAACCACTCTCCAGATTAGGAATGAATCTCTCTACCCTTATTGATGTTGGAGCTATACTCTCAATGGTGAACTCCACTGCCATGAAACAGCCCCTGCCTCCAGGTACTAAAGCAGTTCAAACAGTGGGGGTCTTTAATAAACCTCAACAGGTTCTTGTCTCTGAACTTATTTCCTTTTGTTTAGGTGCTTTAGAGCTACCGACCCTTTTCTTATTTCCTCTGCCCCTATTCATTTATTGGGCTGAGATTTCTTAGAAAAATATTATGCTGGAATTTCTTTCTCCCAAAAGGGGGAAATAATTCTAAAATTTGATAGTAGTAACCAAAATAGCCAATCAGTCAAATTAAATGACCCTCTGACATCTTTAATTTGCTCCATTTCTGATGGCCCTATAGCTGAGTCTGGGGACAATGATCACTCATCCCTGTTGGATCAGCTACCATCCTCTTTATGGGCAAAATCTTCAACTGGTGTTGGTAGAATCTATATTGCACCTCCCATCAAGATTCAAACAGATCTCTCAAAACCTTTCCCCAGAATTAATCAATACCCTACAGTCTTCCAAGGCATCAAGTCTGTAAGATTACAAGTCTCAGTGCCTTATTATCCCTTGCACTAGTTCCCTGCAATACTCCTAGTTTACCTGTGAGAAAACCCAATGTCCAAGCAAACAGGTTTGTTCAGGACCTCTGAGCAATAAATAACACTGTTATTCCTCAGCACCCTGTTTTTCCTAACCCCCATATGCTGTTCACATCTATTCCCACTGAAAGCAAAGTTTTTACTGTTATTCAGCTTTGCAGTGCATTTTTTTAGTATTCTAGTTGATAAAGATATTTTTGCTTCCACTTGGGAAGAATGGTAATACACCTGGACAGTTATGCTCCAGGGTTACACAGACAGTCATTCTTACTTTTCACAAACCTTAGTTTGCTCAAACCCATGTTTGATACTTAGGACACCTGATCCTGAAATTAAGGACTACATTTGGATCCAGGAGGTCTTCAGGGCACCCTGAACTTCCCCAAACCTAAAACAAAGCACCAATTATGAGACTTTCTTGGACAGGCTGGTTGCTGTTGAAATTGGACCCCAAACTCTTCTTATGACTCAGTCTCTAGATGCTTTACTAAAAAATGACAAATTTGACCCTCTTATTTGGAAAGACTGGGAAGACAAGTTTTGGGGACTTTAAAGAAAAGTGTAATAAAGCCCCTGCCTTCAGACATCCTATTACCAACTTCCCTTTTTCCATTTTGTGTATGAGAGGGAAGGGAATACCCTTATTCACCCTAAAACATGGAGACCCTCACCAACTCAAAGGGTATTATAGCTAACAAGTAGACCCTGTAGCACAGGGCTATCTTCCTTGCCTCAGAGCCATTCCTGCCACTGCCTTTTGGTCAAAGCCACTGAAGGAATAGGGATTCCCCTTTAATCATCTTTGTGCCCCGTGCACAAGAAGCCCTCCTTAATTTTCATTACACTCAACACTTTTTAGTCATCTCATCTCCTATGAAATCCTCCTGTGACTGCTCCGTATATAATTTTCTCACTGTAGTAACTTTAATCTTGCTATTCTCCCCTCCTTCACTGACAAGACCCCTCACGATTGCTGAATGCTGACAGATCATCTTCTGTCTCCGCGTGACAATTTATAGGAAACTCCCCTAACCAATACAGATTTTTCGTGGTTTCCTGATGGTTATTTAAAGGATGAAAATGGTAAGTATGCCGGGTATTGTTATTGCAACTCCCTCAAAGTCACTGAGTTAGCACCTTTACCTCTGGTTACTTTGGCCCGACAGGCTGAGTTATACACCCTTACTCGAGCTTGTACCTTAGCCAAGGGTAGAACTGCAAATATTTATACCAATAGCCCGTATGCCATCAGAGTAGCTAATGACTTTGGAAGGTTATGGAAACAAGGTTGCCTTACCTCCAATAGGGATAAAATTAAAAATGGTTCCTATGTCTGAAATTTATTAGATGCTATACTTTTGTTGGCTTCTCTGCCTATTAAGGTCTTGGGCATTCTAAACTTGACTCCCTGGAGGCCAAAGGAAGCCATCTCGCTGATATTTCTGCCAAAAATGCTGCTGTCAAGGAAACCAATAGTCAAACCTCTGTCATGGTCCAAAGGGATGTTCTCTTAAATGATAATTTTGAAAAACTGACCAAAGATATCCAACAGTGGGCCCCAGAACAGGAAAACAATTGGAAATCTAATAATCCTTGGTTTGATAAAAAGAGAAAACTCTGGCCTGGACCAATTCGCAACTTGGCCTTACCAGAAATCCTGAAGTTTCCACTACTTACCACTGTGCACACATGAAATCATTGGTCTACTAATGAAATAGTAGTGTTAATGAACCAATATTGGTGGGGATATACCAATAAGGTCACAAAAAGTGCCTACCCTCACTTGTCTCACCTGCCTTAAACACAATGCAGGGAAACCTGTTTGCATGGCTCTCAAACACTTTAAATTACTTCACAGGCCATTCAATTTTCACAAATGGATTTCATACAGCTTCCCCATCTCATGGCTATAAATATGCTTTAGTCATGGTTTGTATGTTTTCTCACTGGACTAAAATTTTCCTTTGTAGACTGGCCACTGACTCTTCTCTGGCCAAAATTCTGTTAGAAAAAAATTATCCCTACCTGGGGAACCCCTGTTGAACTTCATAGCGATTAGGGAACCCATTTTATCATTTAGGTACTTCAACAAGTCTGTGTTGTATGGTCAGTTTTACACCACTTTTATTGTGCATACCATCATCAATCCTCAAGCTTAGTGAGACACACTAATAGCACTATTAAGACTCAACCGGCAAAATTTGTGGAAATCCTTTAAATACCTTGGCCTAAACCACTGCCTTTGTTCCTTCTAAAGTTCAGACTCACTCCCTGGGGAACTCATAGACTTTCACCCTTTCAGATAGTCACAGAACATCCAATGCACTTGGCTCATGATTCTTTTGATCCACAGTTGACAAAAGGAGATATACTTCAATATCGTAAAGTCTGTTTCTATTAAAACTAACCATGCTTTGGTACAGCAATCTTTTCACAGTGCACTCACTCCCAGGAGATGAGAAACTTAAGCATCACACCTTGCAGCTTGGAGATTTCATCTACTGGGAAAAAAAAAAAAACAGCTCCAGAAAGACTCTCTTCAACCTTGCTGGAAAGGACCCCTATCAGGGAGTGTTAGCCAACCCTTGAGCTGCCAAACCTGAGGGAATGGACTCTTGGATTCATGTGATACATCTAAAGGAAGTATCAAACCCTGACTGGACTTGCATACCATATGATCAGAAAGATTTCCTGGAATTGAAGTAGACAACATCCGATGTGACAGTTTTCGCAAAATGTCTGGACCAGGCCTGTTAGAAGATTCAGGATTCACAGAAGAAACTCTTTTTCATTGGGACTATTAACCGACTCTGCATTCTTGTCCAAAATTCATGGCTTCTGAATTTTCAACTTGACTGTATTAATAACACATTTGGTTCCAACAGTTCTTCTGAGATAATAATACTTTTTAAAGGTCTTTAAAGTTTTGCTGTTTTGCCACCAGCTATTGTTTCACATTTACACCTGCACTGTATCTCCCCAAATGCATTAGGTTAATTCTTTCATGTGCTCTTGCAGTAATCACCATTCTGCTTTCATAACCACTTTGAGTAGGGACTTTCAGGAGGTATATATGACTCTGGGCTTACCTCCGTATGGGGAACTCTTCTCCCCTACCTTGGAACAAGTGCCAATAAATATTTCTGGTCGCCTACTTTCAGATCGAGGATCCTGGTTTAGAACCATCACACAATTTGGCATTGTCATTTTGATTCTGTACTTACTGCCTATCAAATCTTTGTGAAAACAATGTACCCAATAAGATTATCTCTAGTGCTTACAATCTTGATAAATATGGACTACAGACAGTAATTGCCTGAGAGTGCTCCCTACTACCCCTCCCTGTCACTCAAATTTGACCTCAATAGGTTTCCAATCTATGTAATTCCCCTCCAGAGTGTGACATCACCCAGGAAAGATCTTTCCTGGCACTAAGGGTCAAAAGTCCAGCGAATTAAGAAAATCTCTTTTTAATTTTTTTAACGTTTATTCATTTTTTGATAGAGAGAGACAGAGTGTAAGTTGGGGAGGGGTGGAGAGAGAGGGAGACACAGAATCCGAAGCAGGCTCCAGGCCCTGAGCTGTCAGCACAGAGCCCGATGCGGAGCTTGAACTCATGGACGGTGAGATCATGACCTGAGCTGAAGTCGGACGCCCAACCAACTGAGCCACCCAGGCACCCCTTTTTTAAAATTTTTAAATGTTTATTTATTCTTGAGAGAGAGAGACAAAGTGTGAGCAGGGGAGGGGCAGAGAGAGGAGGAGACACAGAATCCAAAAGCAGGCTCAAAGCTCTGAGCTGTCAGCACAGAGCCCGACATGGACCTTGAACCCATGAACTGTGAGATCATGACCTGAGTTGAAGTCGGATGTTTAACCGACTGAGCCACCCAGGCACCCCAAAAAACCTGATTCTTGATCAGCGATGACTTTGGAGAAGGATCTTGACCAAAAGGAAGAAAAGTGAAAATTAATAAAGGGAAAGACAACTAAAGTTGAATACAGAGGACAGAAGGGGAGGCTACAAGGGGTACTCAAACCCTGAACATTGGTTATAGGAAGAACTGTCAACTACAGTGTTACAGCAAATAATCAGCACACAGAAAGAGACAAGTGACATACACTCGGGAGAATCAGAAAAGACTGTTTATTTCGCACTGATGCCAGCCCAGTGGAGTCACCTTCAAGGGTTGAGCCCTGAGCGCTGGCACTGGCCTTCTTTTATGCCTGGCTAGCTTCTGGGTACTTGTAAACTTTCTATCAGCTGCACAGGTGGGCAGGAATGCAGGGGGCTCAAGGAAAAACAGGGGGTGGGGGAGGGGCACTATTGATTGTGCTATGTGGGCAGTTGGCTGATGCAAGAGGCAAGCAAGATTACAGAAACCAAAAGCATGCAAGGGGGGTATCCGGCCACGGACATCTGGCTAGCCTTCTTTATGTGCTCTTGTCGGCTTTCCTTCTCATTCCCCCCTCTTGATTCTTAAGCTGCTGTAGCACTCTTAGAGAAATTCAGTTTGTGGGGGCTGGGGAACCCCTTGAGGCCATGGGAGGAGGGGCAAAGACCGTTCTGGTTCCTTTCTGCTGGACAGGGATGTCAAAGGGAGGAATGCGATAGCTAGGGTTCTTCGCCATCCAAAGGAATACCAGAAGAAATTTGTATACTCCACTGGGTCTTATTTCAGTATCTACCTCCAAATCTTAGAAGGGTGCCTGACCAGTGTTGGATTCCCATGGGCTCAGTAGGGCCTTCTTTGGTGTTATTTTGAGTGCAGAGGAGGCACCTTGAGAGACTGAGGCACCTTGAGAGACTGAGGCACAGAGGGACGGGAGCCAAGCAATTACACAGTAACAGCTCAATAAGGTTTCAAGGGCAGTTTTTCCTTTGTGGATGAGCTAGCTCATGCTGTTGGAGACGCACCTGGTGGGCTAGTTGCTCCAGTATATGGACCACTTGGTCTGGAAGTACGCACCATCCTTTTTTGGTCTGGCTTCCTTTTTCCTGTTGTACCCATTTTGTTTCTTGGATTGTGTACCTTGGGGAAGTTGGCAGTTCTAGGACCACCATGATTTTTGAGGGTGTTGTTTGTTGTCCCACTGTTTGTTTAGCTGCTGCATCTGCCTGTTGGTTATCTTCCGACACTGAAGTCTTTTTCTCATTGGCGTCCTTTGCAGTGGGTAACTGCTATCTCCCTTGTTCCCAGGCTGCCCTCAATAGTTTTAGGATTTCTTCCCAATTTTTTCTTTTCCTCCTGCAGTCAAAAGTCCTCTTTCCTTGTATAGAGCCCCATGTATATGTAGAGTGGTGAAGGCATAGTGCAAGTCAGTACATACGTTGGCCTGTTTGTCTTTACTGAGTTCTAGTGCTCTCATTAGGGCCCACAGTTCTGCTCTTGGGGCTGACCATCCTTGTGGAAGGGGCTTTGCCTCTATGACCTCAAAATCAGAGATGAAGCTGCTGCTGTCCGTAAACCAGATGAGTTCAGGATTTTGTAAGGGACTGTCTGATAGATTGGGTCAGCTAGAATAGACCTCATCAAGTACCTCTAGGCAATCATGCTCTTGGGGCCTGCCACAGTGGGCAAGAAAGTGGTAGGATTTAGGGTTTTTATGGCTTCTAATTTTACTCATGGGTTTTCACATGGTAGTCCCTGATATTGTGTCATCCGAGCATGAGTTAACTAACCAGTGTTGCCCCCTGGCATCCATCAGGGTAATTAATAACTGAATGGGGAACTTTAACATTTAGATTTTGCCCCAACATGAGTTTGTCTGCTTCCTTGATTAAAAGTGTGGTGGCTGCTAGGACCCTCAAACAAGGTGGCCATCCTGCCGCAACTGAGTCAATCTGTTTTGAAAGGTATGCCACTGGTTTCTGCCAACGTCCAAATTCCTGGATTAGAACCTGCAAGGCCACCCCATTGTTTTTATGGTTGTGAATGCCTTTTCTTGATTAGGGCCCCAGACACTCTGGAAAACAGTGTGGAGTTTCCTCAAAAAATTAAAAATAGACCTACCCTATGACCCAGCAATAGCAGTGCTAGGAAATGACCCAAGGGATACAGGAGTACTGATGCATAGGGGCACTTGTACCCCAATGTTTATAGCAGCACTCTCAACAATAGCCAAATTATGGAAAGAGCCTAAATGTCCAGCAACTGATGAATGGATAAAGAAATTGTGGTTTATATACACAATGGAGTACTACGTGGCAATGAGAAAGAATGAAATATGGCCCTTTGTAGCAACGTGGATGGAACTGGAGAGTGTTATGCTAAGTGAAATAAGCCATACAGAGAAAGACAGATACCATATGTTTTCACTCTTATGTGGATCCTGAGAAACTTAACAGAAACCCATGGGGGAGGGGAAGGAAAAAAAAAAAAAAAAGAGGTCATAGTGGGAGAGAGAGCCAAAGCATAAGAGACTCTTAAAAACTGAGAACTGAGGGTTGATGGGGGGGTGGGTGATGGGTATTGAGGAGGGCACCTTTTGGGATGAGCACTGGGTGTTGTACGGAAACCAATTTGACAATAAATTTCATATATTGGAAAAAAAAAAAAAGATCCCCAGAAAAGGGATGACCTTTCTTACTCCTTTAAGTTTTTTTATTTATTTTTGAGAGAGACTGAGACAGCGTGTGAGTGGGGGAGGGGCAGAGACAGAGGGAGACCCAGAAGCTGAAAAGGGCTCCAGGCTCCGAGCTGTCAGCACAGGCCCAGATGCAGGGCTCGAACTCATGGATCGTGAGATCATAACCTGAGCTGAAGTCAGATGCCCAATCAAGCCACCCAGGCTCCCCCTTTTCTTATGCCTTTAATGTCTCGTATAGAGGTCTGGCCAACTCTGAGAAGCCTGGGATTCATATCCAACAGAATCCTTCTGCTCCCAGAAACTGGGAGCGGACCTGCCCGCAGGTAGTGGGAACCAGAATGGCACAGACTTCCTGTTTCCTTTCGGCTCCCAGCATCCGTTTGCCTTGGGTAATTTTGAAGCCCAAATATTTAATTTCCTGTTGGCAAATCTGTGCCTTTTTCTTTGACACCTGGTATCCTGCCTCTGCTAGTAGCCTGAGAAGGGCCCTAGTTCCCTCCCAGCATTGGGTCCGTGTGGGACTGGCTAGCAGGAGATCATTCACATATTGGAGGAGGACACATCCTGGGTCCTGTCCCAGAAACCTGGCTAAGTCAGATGCCAGCGTCCCACTGAATATGGTTGGTGAATTTTTGAATCCTTGTGGCAATCTAGTCCAAGTGAATTGTTCTTTTGCCCCTGTGGTAGGGTTTTCCCATTCAAAAGCAAATAGGGGGGCGCCTGGGTGGCGCAGTCGGTTAAGCGTCCGACTTCAGCCAGGTCACGATCTCGCCGTCCGTGAGTTCGAGCCCCACGTAGGGCTCTGGGCTAATGGCTCAGAGCCTGGAGCCTGTTTCCGATTCTGTGTCTCCCTCTCTCTCTGCCCCTCCCCCGTTCATGCTCTGTCTCTCTCTGTCCCAAAAATAAATAAACGTTGAAAAAAAAAATTAAAAAAAATAAAAAAACAAACAAACAAAAAAACAAAAACAAAAGCAAATAGGGATTGGCTGTTAGGTGCTAGCTGGAGATAGAAGAAGGCGTCCTTTAAATCTAGACATGTGATCCATCCTGCCTTAGAGGGTATGAGTTTTAGAGGAGTGTATGGGTTAGGCAACCCTGAATGCAGCCTGATGACTGCTTCTTTAATGGCTCTTAGATCCTGTACAGGGCCGTAATCATTTGTCTCAGGCTTTTTCACCAGCAGCAAGGGAATATTCCATGGGGACTGGCATCATTTTAGAAGTCCCATTTGAGTAGCCTGTCCAAGTGTGTCTGGATCCCCAGACATGCCTTCCGTGGGACCATTTATTGGCGTATTTTGACAGGTTGGGCCCCAGGCATTAGGTCAATTAATATTGGGGGTGGTTTTTTGACCAGTACATTCTTCCCATGGTATCGTCAGGGACAAAGTCATGGGTTGGGCCTTTTCATTTAGGTGCAATTGCATCTGTCCATCCAAAGTGAAGGCTATTTTTGAGCCCATCTTGGCTAGGAGGTCTCTACCTAACAATGAGACCAGGAAGTCGGGTAGATACAGGAACTCATGAACTATTTGGTGACCTTCCAGCTGGCATTGTTGGGGACCACAAAATAGCCTCTGGGTTTGCATCCCAGTGGCTCCTATGATGGTGACTTCTTGACCCAATAGAGGTGCCACCTTGTCACCACAGAGTGTTCAGCTCCAGTGTTGATGATGAAGTCTATTGTCTGGTCCCCTACCTTCATTTTGACCATGGGCTCATGGGGGCCCAGTTGGATACAGCCTGGTCTTTGATAATCAGAGTCTGCTCCTGCCAGTCCGATCTGGTCAGCTGAGGCTGACCAAGCTGGGATGTCCATCTCAGATGTCTAGTAGTCCATCTGGTGCCTGAGACTGGAGCTATTTTCTGGTTTCAGTGACAATTTTTCGGCTCTTCTGTGTTGAAAAGGGTGAGAAGTTGCTTACAGTTGACTCAGGCAGGGTGGCGAGTCTGGAATATAGATTCTAGGAGATCTATCATTGCCTGTGGCTTCTCAGAGTAGGGCAGCATGTGGTGTCCCCAGTTGAGGAGTCAGTAGTACAGACCAGTTGGTTGCAGAAAACTGATCCCCCCCTCTTGTAGGATCCCATTGCAGCCTATTCTCGGTGACCCCTAGTCTCCTGCAATGGCATCCGCATTGCCATTGGGGCCTTGGACCTGGAGCCGCAGACCTAAGGTGTCCCTACCAGTTCAGGTATCCCTGGTTGAAGCAGACTGGCTGCTGGTAGAAGCAAGACTGACAGGGGGTGACTGTCAGGCAGGTGAGGTTCCCCTCCCTTGATTGATGGGGCACTGGGGGCATATGGTGGTAGAAATGGAAGGACTTCTGAATTTTCTTGGAGGATGGGGGGGTGGGTTTTTTTTTCCTGCGAAGTCTTCTTTCCGGCCTGCGCCACTAAGACCTTACATTGTCCCTTACTATTAATGCAGAACCAGACCCAAAGAGGTTTGACCTGGGCTATTTCCAGCCATTGGTCAATGAGTGGGAATTGATTCGGATGGCCAGGGTCCCCTGTAATTACCTTATAAACAGCTCAGATTGTGGGGACATCTAGGGTGCCCTCAGGGGGCCAGCTTACACTGAACATAGGCCATTCTGATTCACAGAGCGTGCGTAATTTCCCGGGGATCGGGTGGGGTGGGGTGTCAATTTGACCCCATAGTCACCTGAAAATCCCTTTTTAAAATTCTTAATCATACAATCCAGAACAGTTGGTTTTGAGGAATTTTCCCCCATCCTGGTATCCTAAATGGGTCCCTCCCAACGTATGATGTAGCAGGACAAATATGAGGGAAGAGGTTGTTTCCTTCACCTGGCTGCTCCCCTCAGGGGTATTAGATGCCTCTTAACATTGGCAGGTCAGTATAAACACCTGACTTGGATCAGGCCCCTGTGGACCTGATTCTGCCTCCAGTCATTTATGAGGTCTTCACAGAATGGCATGGTAGGACACACTCAGGCTCCGTAGCCAAAACCGTGGAGCACGGGCACTCACACATACATTCAAACAGATTGCACACTTCCACCCAGGGCTTCCCTGTTCTATGCGGGGTGATCAAGTTCCCCTTCTGCCTCAGGGGCTGGCCTGAACTCAGTCTGAAGTCCCTGGGGACACTTACCGATCCGACGTCCTGGGACAGGCCTTTTTGTTCCACCTGGAGTTCGTTTGAGCACAGCAGTGGCCGACTATTGTCGGGCCCAGCGAGGGTAGGGGTCCAGTGAAACCACCCGCGGCTCCCCCTTCCTTTCCATCGCAGGGGCCCGATATGAGTGGCTTCTCCGCTGGCCTTCGACAACGGTGGCTCAAGAGGCCAGTGCGGCTGTCGGCTTCCAGGCCAACACTTGGCACAAGTGACAAGCGACACGCACTTACACCGGTGCCGGCCTAGGGGAGGCACTTCCAAAAGCTGAGCGCGAGCTCTGGCACTGGCCTTCTTTTATGATTGGCTAACTTCCGAGTACTTTGAAACTTTCTATCAGCTGCACAGGTGGGTGGGACTGCAGGGGCTCAAGGAAAAAGGTTGGGGGTGGGGTGGGGGTGCACTACCAGTTGTGCTACGTGGGCAGTTGGCTGATGCAAAGGGCAAGTAAGATTACAGAAGCCAAAAGCATGCAAGGGGGGTTATCCGGCCTCGCACATCTGCCTTTCTTTCTCACAGACCCCAATAGAATAATTTCAACGCGAAAAATCATTAATTACAGGTCTTAACAGAGAAAGATGTACACTGCGTCTCCTACAAGATACAGACCACTCCTGCAACTAAGCCAACGAGAAACCGTCATCATCACCTTGAACCTGAATTGGCTGTTCTCCAGTAGACTTTGGGTCAAAATAACCCCTCCCACCTTCCTCCTCCTTCTCCATAAAAGAACTTCTCTCCTTTGTTGGACTTACCTATGGTTTTGCCATAGTTTGCGTGCCGCGAATTGCAATGCTTTGTTGCTTTAGAATAAACCCATTTTTTGGTAGTAAAATAACAGACTTTTATTTTTAACAACATAATATCTACTCTTCTTACTCATAGAGGGGCCCAAGAAAATAACCATGGGTTGGCTCAGGGTAGATACCTACGGCATTTCGACATTCAGGAGAGCACCACTGCGGGATAAAAGGAACTGAGCAACGTCTTCCTAAAGCAGTTTCTCCGGAGGGAAACGCTGGAGTCCGAAAAGCGCGGGCCTGCGGGCGCCAGACGCTGTGTCACACACAAGGTGGACCGCTGGAAACACCCTCCCTCTCTACGAGGGATCCGAGTGTTTGAGGGAAGCGGGGGGTGGGGGGAGTCTAGCTAAGGACCTAGGACCTCATCCAGTCCCTGTCAGTGCAGCAGAGAACCCTCTCTCTCCACTCTGGCCATTCCAGACCCCGACAAATGAGCGGCACAGCCGTCTCTGTCCTCTCCGGATTTACCGCCCTAGATTTCTACCCGGACTGTTTGGGAAGGTGCTCTAGTTCTTATTTCCGGTGGCGGAGAGGTGCCGTTGCCATGGCAATTAAAGTAGAGGCCGAGGTCTGCTGAGCTGCAGTGAGAGGATCGCGGAATCCGTGGAGAGAATTGCCTGCGCTTCCTCGTTTGTGAGCTGGAGTTAGGTAGCGAACAGCTCGCGGTCTCTGTCCCTGCAACGCGCCCTGCCTCGCTGTCCGGCTTCCTTTTCTGTCACCTTTTATTTCTCTGTCCTACTAACGCTTGGTCCGTGTGTACCTCAAATGTACCCCCGATACGCAGTTTTGTCGTCGTGAAATACAAAAACAGAGAGGTTGCCCGCGATCATCTGTGAAATGTATTTCACGGTGTAGGGCCGGCGACTGGGCGGCTCTGCTTTCACTTGGCCCTTTAGAAGCCTTAGGCGCTTGTTAACAGTTTATTTTTCTTGGTATTGTGTGGCGGGTTATTTATGGAGCCGTTTGCTACAGTGTGCTCTCTGGGCCCCTGTGTTGGTCTCGCGCTGGAGTTTTAAATGAGGGAGGTTTCTAAGCCTGAGGGGTGCAGTTATATATTTATTTAAGCTTCCGTTTCGTCTCTCGTCACAGAAAGGGAAAGAATAGAATTCTGGAACATTTGTACTGTGGGATTTCCACGTGAGGGAGTCACCTTATTTGGAAAGAGTATTCGAGGACGAGCCTAAAAAAATACTTAAATTTTAAAATTGCTTGCTGCAAAATGAACATTCATTCTTCCTTTCTTATTGGAACAGTTTTTCACCCCCCCCCAACATTTGTGAGGAGATGTGTGCACGCATATGTGTTTAAAACTGATGCTTAATTATAGTGATATCAATTTGCAGTAACCAGACTGTGACACCACATCCCTATGGGGTCCTTCTAAATCTGGTGTAATATGAAAGTGTCAGGCAGGCAGTCTGTGTATTATAAATAGGGTACTTCATCCATGATAAGCGATTATTATCTTTCTTTCCCAAGTGTAAAAGACCTATATAATTCAAGAAGGTGCAAGTGATTTAGGCCTCCTGAGTAAGAATCCAATGAGTCCTGAAGGGGACCCTACCTGTGTCGTCTTATTGTTGAACTTGAAATATTCAATTTATTAGGTTGGAATGTATTTTTAGAAGTCAAAGCTGGGTAAAATAATGTTGGAAGCTGTTAGACCACCAGCACGATTTAGCGCCTCACAGTAACTGTTGTACAAGAAGCCTTCATTCACGTTAATAAAGAAGAAACTGTTATCAGAATTTACTGCCTCTTGTTACTGCTAGCTGGGTGACATCTCTGTCCCTCAATTTCCTTATCTGTAAAAGGGGCAAAAAAATACTTGACCACTGTAATAAGGATAAATTGAGATGTATGATAGTTCTTTAAGCCTTATGAGCAGAGGTGCTATATAATGCCACAACGTTATTATTAGTGATGAATGCAGTAAAATCTCACAATAATGCTATAAATGGGATCTTAAAAATTGAGTTATTCAAAATGTGGGCCTACATTATTGAGATGTTGGTGGAATGACCTCGTTGATCCTGCTGAGGTGAGGGATGCCAACTGCCAATCACATGACATCCGAATTCTCCTTGTTGTGGAGTTCACTCTTTCTACAGTTTATTTAGCGCTTATTATGTGGAAGGCACTGTTCTGTATGTTCCCCGTGTATTATTCAGTCCTCATGACAACCCTATGAAGACTTAACTTCAGCTATCTTATTTTGAGAGAATAGATGTGTGCTTTTCCTTTGCTGTATGATACTTATTTTGCATTTATATTACATCTTTGCTTTGGCTTTGTTCTTTTGGCTCCCTCATATACATATATATATTTTTCTTTATATAAATTTTCTTATATATAGTTGATTTCTAAATATACATGTATGTATAGCTCATATATATGTATGTATACATGTTTATTTACATGCATATAATTTGTGTATATGTGTGTGTGTATATACAAATATACATACACACATACATATATATAAATTGCTGAAGGCTTGTTCTAGTTTAGCATGTGATAATACAAGCATATGCATATTATAATATTGGACTTTTCCCTGGATATGAAACCTTTAATGCCTTGATTTCCTCTCCTCCACCCCCACCCAATTTGAGAGGCAAGGTTACATTTGCATTTTAGGGGATTAACACTGACTAAAATTTTAAAATTATTTTCTAATAGAATGGCCATCAGTCCAGGAAGAGATGCAGCTTTCTCCTGTCAGAAGTCAGCACTTTCAGAGAGTCTGCGAACAAAGAAATTTCCACTAACTGAAGAAGAAATATTTTATATGAATTGTAGAGCTGCCTACTTAACTGTTTTTAAAAGCAGCTTAGAAAACATTATTTCTAAAGAACAACTTTACTTGGGTAATTTTTTCTTTAAAATTTAAGTATTTTGCCTTATTTGTTGAAAGGTAATAGATCAGAAAGACAGGAATAAGAATTACATTGCTGAATCATTCCAGTTTCTTAGGGAAGCTTGAACAGTGAAACTACATTACGCTATTGTGTGATTTTATATATTTATATATTCTAGTAGCTTCCAAATAAAGCATTCAATGTTTATACAGACTAGATTAGTATTTTTTTTAAGTTTTTAAATTTATTTTGAGAGGCAGGGAGAGAATTCCAAGCAGGTTCCAAGCTGTCAGAGCAGAGCCTGACATGGGGCTCGAACTCACGGACCATCAGATCATGACCTGAGTTGAAAACAGGAAACACGAGTTGGATGCTTAACCGACTGAGCCACCCAGGTCTCCCTATATTAGTATTTTTAAGGCTTCCATCAATTACTTGCATATTACTTATATATGTATATAGATATAGATATAGATATAGTATATTTATTTATTTTTGAGAGAGTGCATGAGCAGGGGAGGAGCAGAGAGAGGGAAGGAGAATCTCAAGCAGGCTCCACACTATCAGCACAGAGCCCAGTGTGGGGCTTGATCCCACAAATCCTGAGATCATGACCTGAGCTGAAATCAAGATCAGAGTACTTAACTGACTGAGCCACCCAGGCACCCCTTAAAAATATATTTTTAAAGATTCTTATTTGGTACTTTAAGATTTATAATAATAGAGTTTAAAACATTTTGGTATCTGAATCACTAGCCTGAATTTGACCTCTACTGAGGAAAATGTAAAGAATATATAAAAATGGGTTGAATGATTACAAAAAAGAAATATTAGGAAATGGGTAAAATTTTAAAAGAGAAGTGTGCTGTTTTTATTTTTTGGGGAGGGAGGGAGAGTTGGTCTTTTTTTGCTTCTTTCCATTATATGTAAAATTTCTCTGGTTGCAAATATCCATCAGACCAATGAATTTTGTCCTTGCTAGATATGTCAAATAATTTGGAATTCTTTACTCTTGAGTGGTAAACAATAGCCGATAACACTGAATACTCCTGTAAGTTTCATCAAGGCTAATAACTTTATGGATAGAGAAACAGAGTTATCTTGCCAACTTTAGAAGAGGTTTCCTTAAATAAAAATTCTCACATTTTTGCAACAGTGTCTTGGGTTTGTATGCAATAAGATCTCTATTTGAGGAAATCCATATTGGGGAATATGAAAATTGAAAAGATTAAATTTATATTTTATTATAAGTATAATTTTAGGTTTTTTCCTTTATTCTTTTGGATGTCTCTTTGTAATGTTGTAATGATTGAGTTCAGATAATCTAGATTTTTGAAAAGTCGTGTGAACCAGTGATATCTCTTTCTTACTATGTCTTTCATCTATATCTTTCTGTCATTTATGCATATAACATGTGCTATGACATTCCATTTCAAGGTTGGACAGTGCAGTACTATTGCCAGAGCTATAGAGTTCCTTTTTTCCCCAACTTATAAATAATATAGGTATTATAGATTCATGTCACAGCTTAAAGTCAACTCTGGCAAAAGATCGGTATTTTGGTGTTAACCTTTAAACATTTACAGTTACGTGTTCTTATTGCTATCAGACATAGTAATGGGCTCCAACTAATTCTAAACTTAGAAAGTAAATTAGATTAGTAACTA
>NW_024412388.1:52583529-52583946 GCF_014898765.1 Herpailurus yagouaroundi
GGCTCCAACTAATTCTAAACTTAGAAAGTAAATTAGATTAGTAACTACTAAATTATACCTATTTCTTAGATATGAGAATATCTACTTACTGAGTGCATGTTTAGGCATAATTAATTTTATTCTGAGAAAGTTTTTTTTTTGTAATTAATAGTACATCAAAAAACCGTTTTGTTATTGAAGATAGCAACAAGTGTGTGCTGACCTGCCACTTGTGGCAAAGAGTCACACACCTGTTTTCCCAAAGCTGTACAGAAAATAGCATTTTCTCTTTCTTTCTTTCTTTCTTTCTTTCTTTCTTTCTTTCTTTCTTTCTTTCCTCCTTCCTTCCTTCCTTCCTTCCTTCCTTCCTTCCTTTCTTTCTTTCTTTCTTTCTTTCTTTCTTTCTTTCTTTCTTTCTTTCTTTCTTTCTTTCTTTCT
>NW_024412388.1:52583956-52589745 GCF_014898765.1 Herpailurus yagouaroundi
TCTTTCTTTCTTTCTTTCTTTCTTTCTTTCTTTCTTTCTTTCTTTCTCTCAAGTATTCTCTACTCCCACAGTGGGGCTCCAACTCCCTGAGATCAAGAGTTGCATGCTCTACCCACTGAGCCACTCAAGCACCCCGGCATTTTCTTTCACATGGACTTTTGACTTCAAATCACAACTTCATTTAGGTCCTGTTTATAGTCTTACCTTTTAAAGGGTGGACATTGGCTCGGGATGGAATCCTAAAACATATGTACCTTTTTCCTGACTGTCTTTATAGAGGAGTTACAAAATGGTCTGTTTTTATGCTAGGCAAAATACTTGAGAAGTGTGCATGCAAGTAGGAAAGAGGCAGAGAGAGAGAAAGGGAGAGAATCCCAAGCAGGCCCCACTCTTAGCATGGAGCCTGATGTAAATCTTAATCCTACGGCTGTGAGATTATGCGCTGAGCTGAAATCAAGAGTGGGATGTTCATTCCACTAAGCCAGATAGGTGCCTACAGCTGCAACTTCTGTTAACTCTACAAGTCGCCCTGGATGATGATCTTGTTTCCATTTCTGTCTCAAAGTTTAAATTATCTAGGTATGATTCACTGTCATAATCTGGAGGATGGGAACATTTCTCTTAGTCTGTGGACTTCTAATATGTTACTAACTGTGAATCATAACCACAGGTAGCAATTTTACCCTTCAGGTGTGGACTTCCTAGTTGTATTATAAACCTTAGGAACCAAGAAGTTTGAATCTCTGAAAAAAACAAAACCCTTTATTATGCTCATGCACAATGAATGTTCAAAATAAGGGACTCATAAATGTCTATATTTACTGCCCTGATCTGGTTTTTATTTCCTTGCAGATTTTTTTTAGTTAAATTATTTTATATGTATTAGTCCTTTTTCATTAAATTGTAGACCATCCAGATTATCATTTTTTTAATGTTTATTTTTAAGAGAGAGCATGCAGGCAGGGGAGAGGCAGAGCAAGGGGTACAGAGGATCCAAAGTGGGCTCTGCGCTGACACCAGTGAGCCTGATGTGGGCTCAAATTCAGAAACTGCGAGATCATGACCTGAGCTGAAGTTGGACATTCAATCGACTGAGCCACTTAGGAGCCCCCAGATTATCATTTTTTATAGTGCTAAGTGTAATGCAAGATCTTGTGAAATTTCACCTATGATTGTTAGAAATATCCAATATAAGGTTTTATAATAGAAGTTGTAGCACGATTTAAGACAGTTATACGTTTTAAAATTCTATTAATTCCTTCTCTAGTGTTTAGGAAACTTACCATGGGTTCATTTTAGATAGTGTTAGGTCTTAATATGCAGAGATTTGTTTATGTGCAAATTACCCATTTGCTGCTTTTAAACTGTACAAAGTACAATTGTTTAAAGCCATTATGTTTTAATGTGTATGGCATATGCAAATACAAAAGCCTTTCTCACATTGTAATTTGTTGCCTTTCATAGATATAAGAGCATACCTTTTAAAACAAGAATGTCTCTAAAATAACCAGTTAAAGGACTGTTTGTAAAAATTCTGGTTAAAAACCAAGTGATTTGACCATTGCGTCTCTATAATGCATACTTCTCTCAAAGTATGTTGACATTCTTGGGGCGCCTGGGTGGCTCACTTGGTTGGGTGACTGACTTCAGCTCAGGTCATGATCTCACGCTTTGTGAGTTCGAGCCCCGTGTCGGGCTCTGTGCTGACAGCTCAAAGCCTGGAGCCTACTTCAGATCCTGTGTCTCCCCCTCTCTCTACCCCTCCCCTGCTCATGCTCTGTGTCTCTCTGTCTCTCAATAGTAAATAAATGTTAAAAAAAATTTTTTTTAAGTATGTTGACATTCTTGATCTTTAGCAAGGCTATAACTGTAAATAGATACTTTTTGTGTATATATTTGACATTTGTGACTTGATTAATGATTAACAACTAATGTTCTTGAAGCCCTAATGTTTAGTAGTGATGAACATTTTAGATAGATACATGCCTTGTTGACAATAGTTTTCTCAGATTAATGATTTCCTCATTTCATTAAGGTATTTGTTGGGCCAGAAAAAGTAATAATTTATACTTTTTGTGGTTATTCTTATGTCCTCAAAATAAGTGGATGGTTGTTTTTAATCTTTTTTTTTTTCCTCCAGGCACTTTTACAAAGTAAATCGATGTTTTCAGTTAGTTAAACTATGTAGGTTGAGAACCAACTGTCAGAATAGGAAAAATGAGTTTAATTCTGGCATTAAATGATAACATGTATTTTTTTCATTTTTATAAGTCAGGCATACATTGATATCACTAGATTATCAACCCAAAGGTGTATGTGTACTTGTGTATAATAGTGTAGTGTATAATGATTTTAAAAAATATATACTTAGGTACCAATTCCAAATTACTATAATAACACTTGTTTAATTGGGCAGCTCTACAGCATGCAGGAAGAAATCCATCCCAAAAGACCATTAATAAATATTGGACTCCTCAAACTGCCAAACTGAATTTTGATGATTTTTGTATAATTTTAAGGAAGGAAAAACCTACTTCAAAAGCAGAACTACTAAAATCATTTAAGCAATTAGATGTAAATGATGATGGCTGTATTTTGCACGCTGATCTTTATAAACTTCTAACAAAGGTAAGATTTGTGAAATAGTTTTGTAATATGCATTGCTGGCCAAACTATTTGGAATCTAACTTTGGCTACCAAGGCCACATTAAAAATAGCTATTTCATTGGCAGGTGAAGTGAACCACATATAGGTTGTTTATAAAGTACTTAAGGATCCTTCTGGATGAAAAGTGCTTTGTAAATAAAACATAAAGTATAAAATTGAACCCATGTTGCAGTCCCCTTGTGTGCCTTTGCAATTATTTGCTGCTCAGAACTTTTTGTAATTTAGGAATAGGTTCATATGTGATAATAAAAGAGAAACAAAGTATAAATGGGATTGGGAATCCATTTTGATTATTGGTATCACGGGAGAATTATCATTACTCTAAATTCAGTGGTAGTATTATTACTGGATCTATAATATATATTGTTGAAATTTAGTAAACAGAAATTGATACTTTTACAAAATTTGATAAAATTGTGAAATTTTAATTTAGATGAATTTCATTATTGCTTGACATAATACTCGTTCTGAGGTTTATAATGAAACCATATATTCAAGTTGACTTGTAGAAAAGATTAAAATAAATTTTCACTCTCCTCCTGTCCCTCGCATAACAAAGTGATAGTCATGTTGCTTTAAAATAAATCTTGTTTTCTCAGAGAGGGGAGAAGATGACTCGAGAAGAAGTAAATGCTGTAACAAGTTTGGCAGATGTAAATGCTGATGGCAAATTTGATTACATCAAGGTACATAAGTTCATGCTAATGTAAATTTGTGTACTGTGTAGAAGAATTTTTAAAGGGCACATCTTTTTGATATTGGCAATGATGTATTTGATATGTTGTGTACAAAGTGTACTTGACATTTAATCTGAAGAGTATTGTAACCTGATGACTACATTAGAAATAAGCAAGGTAAAATACATGCATGTGCTCACACATTACAGATATGCACTCAAACATAGAGACTCTTCTCAGAAATATGCCGTTTCTGGGGTGGAAGAATCATAAAAATTATTTAGAACAAACTCAAGTCTACACATGTCTTATAAAAAAATAATAAATCACTTCTCTTTGTGTAACATTTTATTTTCACTCAGAGTATGACCTCCTCATTGAATCATGGCTACATTTCACTAGGTCACTTGAGAGTGGTCAATCTGATTCAAGAAAATAAAATGAGTAACCTAGTTCAATAGGAAATATATTCCATCTATCAGTCTATCCCTTGCCTACTAATGTGCATTTGCCTTCTCCCAAATGTATGATTGAAGGTTTTACCCACTGGACTACTTTTTTGTTTCCTGTAGTTTTGTAAATTATATGTGACAACCAATGAGCAATGTCTCAAAACTACTGTAGAAAAACTGGAAGTTGACAGTAAACTGAGACGTCAACAGTTTGGAAACCACATTGAAGGACCTCCTGAAAGGGACCCATCATCAGTACCAAAACCATCGCCTAGAATCATAAGAAAAACTGAGCAGGAAACATTCTCAAATAAAGGTATTTACTTTTGATACTAAAGATTTCTTGAATAAGAATGAAGGGTCATAATCAGATAAGTTTTTCTTTCTATCTTAGCTTAACAATGATAAATGAGAATCCAACTTTTTGTTAGCTACTGTTTCTAGACTCTCTCAGATGTAAAAATCTATTGAAGTAAAATTTTATTATGGAACTTGATTTGGCTATGCTCATTATATTTTATTAAAACTAAAATTTCAGAGTAAAGAGTGACTGACATATTGAAATAAAGAATCTTATTAATAGAACCTACATTAGGGACCACTAAAGCCTGATAAATATGAAACTTCTGACTTTATTTCAATAGGAAGGAAAAAAAGAAGGAAATTAATACATATGCCTTTTATGCTACACTATGTTTAGAAACAGACTTCCTATTGATGACTTTTGATAATGTAAGACCAAGTAATTAACTCTTACTTATTACAGGTGATACCAGGAGTTCTTCACTGGCAACAACTAGAAAGTTCAAAACATCTATTTCCTTCACAATTACCATGGGTGCTAATAGTAACAGAAACTCAAAGTTAACCGAGCCAAATTCAATAAAGGTATAGTATTTTAAATTAATAGGTAAGACTTTTTCTGCAAATATTTGACATTAAGTTTATTAATAACTATTTGGTGTCTACAGAGAACCAATAAAGTTTGTGAAGTAATTCTTTGAGATTTTTCTGTGGATTACAGTATTTCTACCGATAAGCCAGTTTTAATGATTTTAAAGTAAAAATGATGAATAAGAATATTATTGAAAGATCTTCAATTTGAAAGTGGTGTCTTTTCAATTTTTGAACTTGATGAATTGATTATCTGATTATGAACTTTGCATAGCAATTTTTTGGTTTTGTTTAACATGTTTTCCATAGGTATTTCCTATAAATACATCATTCATTCAATATCAATTCCTATGAGAGAAAGACAACAAAGTCACCTTGCTAAGTCAATATTTGTGGAGTGTTAATATTGATCTTCTTCCTTTGTTTTCCCTTTTTAGACTCAACCTTTACTAGTTTTCTTTCAACAGAAAATAATAGCTACAGAAATATAAAACATTAACTGGAAACTGCTAGGATACATTAAAAATGTGTACCTAGAGACCTCTGTAAAAGGGGGAAAAATGGTTATGACCACATACTATAACTGCTGTTAGAAAACTGAACTGATTGTTCTCAAGGGCTACATTTTTGTTTCAAATAACAACTCTGTATTTGTTATTGAACTCTGAAGTCCCTTATATCTTTAAATTGCTAGAGAGTGACATTTGTTCTATATTAAAATTTTAAAACATTATCTCCAAGGAATTTTGTTCAGACTGTTTAGGAATCTCTACACCCTAAGCAATTTGGTGTGCATGTCCAACATGTTCACACACAATATTTAGTGTTCCAACAATATTATTTTCTACCAATGGTAGCTTTCTCTAATTTGCAACTAAATTAAAAGCTCATAAAATTAACTTAGTTAAATAATTGTGGTTTATCTAATTCAAAAGTGTAAATAATTTTAGCCAGTGTATATAGAGAAAAATATTAATATGGATTATATTAAAACCATAATAAGACTTTTTCTCAGTGTCATGCTCCTGTTAATTGGGCCCTTACCAATACAATTTCTTTCTTTCTTTCTTTCTTTCTTTCTTTCTTTCTTTCTTTCTTT
>NW_024412388.1:52589755-52608208 GCF_014898765.1 Herpailurus yagouaroundi
TTTCTTTCTTTCTTTCTTTCTTTCTTTCTTTCTTTCTTTCTTTCTTTCTTTCTTTCTTTCTTTGTTTCTTTCTTTCTCAATGTTTATTTACTTATTTTGGGAGAGAGAGAGAGAGACAACTAGTAGGAGAGGGGCAGAGAAAGAGGAAGAGAGAATCCCAAGTAGGCTCTGTGCTGATAGTGATAGTTGCAAGGGTTCCAGCTCACAAACTGTGAGATTGTAACCTGAAATCAAGAGTCAGACACATCCGACTGAGCCACCCATGCGCACCACCAATACAATTTCTTTTTTTTTAATGTTTATTTTTGACATTTATTTATTTTTGGGACAGAGAGAGACAGAGCATGAACGGGGGAGGGGCAGAGAGAGAGGGAGACACAGAATCTGAAGCAGGCTCCAGGCTCTGAGCTGTCAGCACAGAGCCCGATGCAGGGCTCGAATTCACCGAACTCTGAGATCATGACCAGAGCCAAGTCAGACGTTCAATGAACTGAGCCACCCAGGCACCCCAATACCATTTCTTAATGTAGTTCAACTCAACAAATATTTACTGAAATGGTAATATATACCAGCCATTTTGCTTAGTATAAAATACAGGTGTTGGGTGCCTGGGTGGCTCATTTGGTTGAGCACCGACCTCGGCTCAGGTCAGGATCTCGCAGTTGGTGGGTTCAAGACCCGCGTCCGGTTCTGTGCTGACAGCTCAGAGCCTGGAGTCTGCTTCAGATTCTGTGTCTTCCTCTCTCTCTGCCCCTCCCCTCCTCATGCTCTGTGTCTCTGTCTCTCAAAAATAAATAAATGTTACAAAAAAATTTTTTTTAATACAGGCGTTGTATTAAAAAACCACAAAATTTACAGGACCGTTAGCAATATGTCAAGGTAATATAACATCGTATTTCATTTATTCATTCATTTATTTAGCAAGTATTTATTGAGTGGTATTTCTGTGCCAAGCACTGTTTTAGATGCTAATTAAGAGCTTTGGATAGAAACAAGCCTGTGCTTGAATCTTAGTTTTTGTCACATAATAACTGTGTGATCCTTGGTAAGTTAGTCAGCAGCCCTTTTGAGTCTCAGTTTCCTTATCTATAAATTGAGAATAATTATATTTAGTGTGTTCCTAGAAGATTTAAATCATCTCACATGTATTAAGTGCATAGCATAGTACCAGGAATCTAGTAATCACTTTAATAAATGACAGCGTAATGAATACTATTACAGAACTAATAGATGACTGTAGGAAGTGACGAAAGTATAGTTTAAGAATGTATGCTACTATTGTATGTTGTATATGAAGACTTCAATTTAGGGAGATTATCTGAAAGGCTGATAGAGATATCCTGATATAAAGTGATGACAGCTAAGCCTAGGGTAGTACCTGAACATAGTAAGAAAGGGACAGATCTAACAGACAATGCCACAATTAGTCTATAGGCCACAGTGATTGTGTAACAAAAGACAACTTACATTTTGCACCTAAGACATCAAAAGCAGGGAATGGTGCTGATGACAAGTGGGAATTAGTTAAAAGATACTAGAAGAATTTAATGATTAAAAGAAGATGGCATACTTTCAATTTTAAAATTCTGTGACTTTCATATAAAATTTTATGTGTTTGGAAATACTTCAAGGCCTTCATATTACCTTCATATTATTTGCCTGACTTTTAATATCCTATTTCTGATCTTGATTTTGCCCACTATTGTTCACTATCTGATATTTCTTAGATGAGCTGAAGTGATTAAAAAAAAAATCTGTGGATTTAAAAAAGTCTGTTAGTCAGCAGGATTCAGTTCTTTGTTTGCATTTTACTTTGAATTCTTGAAATAAATTTCATAAATTTAAGTTTACAACAACTCTGAGAAGTACTTGTTATAAATATGGTTATTGTATAATTTGTTTTGAGATTGATAGAATAAGTTACTAGAAGAATAAGTTACTTCAAATACTTTAAATCTATTTTAAACAAGTTTGGGTATCTCAGTTTCATGTGGAGTGGAGAATTATGGAATTGGGATGGAAAAAGATCTTTTCAGAAGTTAGAAAATTGTTGAAATGTATGCATAAGCCAGATTTTAAACTGTACATTCACACAATTGGTAAAGGACATGAATTACAGGAGGAAAATAAGACCTTTTCTATAGACCACTTTTAGGTACTTTATCACTTTTCTTTTTTTAATACTGAATTCTGCTTGCTTAGGTTTTGTAATATGCAAAGAATGTCAGGAATTTTTCTTTGAAAGAGGAATAGCTTCAATTGCTAGTCATGATTACAATTAGAGAAAGCCCAAACCATGAGTTGTAAACTCCAGAGATGTAATACTTCCTGTATCCAGACTCCCAATTAGAATGTGTTTTAAGTATATGTGTGGTATAAAACGCATGTGTTATATAAGATATGTATATGTTGTGTATGAATATGTTGTGTAACATATTTGTTTTGTATGTGTCTATGTATATAACAATACAAACATCTTAAAGTAGAAGTTAATTGTCTAAATTTTTGTGAAGGCTCCAAATAGTAATTTTGTTACAAAAGTTTCTCATATTTTCAAAATGATGATCAATTCAACTTGTCAATTAGGTGGCAATCCATATAAATTTTTTCCTTTATAAATCATCTATTTAACTTTTTGTTTTTATATACATTTTATAATTCTTTAATAACAAAACATTCATTAACTCTTTAACCTGTTTGTCTTAATGAAAAGCAAATAGCTTTCTAATAAGTATGTGACATAGGGTATCTTTAAAGAACAACAGTGATGATGATGATGATATATGAGTTCCTCCTCTACATTTATGCTAGATCTTTTTTTTTAAAATTTTTTAATGTTTATTCATTTTTGAGAGAAAGAGACAGAACATGAGCAGTGGAGGGGCAGAGAGGAGACACAGAATCCAAAGCAGGCTCCAGGCTCTAAGCTGTCAGCACAGAGCCCAACACGGGGCTCAAACCCACCAACCGTGAGATCATGACCTGAGCCGAAGTCAGATGTTTAACCGACTGAGCCACCCAGGTGCCCAAGTTTATGCTAGATCTACTGTTTAATAATTCTACCCCACCTAAAACTTTAATAATAATATAGAATTATATGTCAAAACAAATTATGTTCTCTACAGTGTCCCAAGAAAAATGTAACTTTACTGATACATTCAAGTTTTCTGATAGTAGAATTTTCAACTGAACTATTTTTAATTTGTGCTTTTCATTATTTCCTTATACATTGCGAATGAAAATAAGTAAAATTTGTATATGACAAGTGAATTAACAGTTCTTTTTCTTTTTATATGAATTTACCTGAATTGGTAGAATATAGCACCACCTTATGCCCTGTATAAGAATTACAAGCTACTATTTTATTTCTGCTTTATATCGTTGAGAAAACTATATCACACATGGAATTTCTTACTCTGTCACTCTGAAATTTTTTTAAAAACTCAACATCCTTACATTTTTCTCATAATACTCAAACTGTCAACCTTAGTCTATAATCCTTTCAAACGGATTTATTTGAATGAGCCATTCACTTTATCAGTACTTTTTTCTTTTAATTCATAACATTTTAGTCTAGATTCTAGAGAAAAAGCTTTGTGTGATTGAAAGTCTATTTGTTTTAAAAAAAAATTAGGTTGAATAAGCACTGTGTTGTTAACAACTCTGGCAGATCTTAAGAATTTGAGTGCTTTCTTTTAAGCAGGAGAGCTACAAATTCTCCTAATAATGTTATTTATTTAGTATTCAAATTAATCTGATTATTACCTTGAAATTTGGTTGATATAAATCATGTGACATTTATCTTCTATTTTGTAGTAGCTGTTGTTCCACCATATTCTAGTCTTATTAACCATGTATTGTAGTATCTAGGTTGGCTGTCTTTCCAAGGAAACATAAAAATTCTCTTCCTATACTTTCTCTAAAACTGGAATTTAGGAAAGACTTATGATAATGATGTTAACTCACTCCCCAGCCAAAGGCATCTCCTGTCAACTGTGGCACTGCCTCCAAGAAATACAATAAGCAGGTGGAAAAATTCTCTCATCTTTGAGTTTCCCAAATGTTACAAATTATGTTCATTACCAGTGTACCAGGCAAAATGCATTACAGGCATACCTCGTTTTATTGCATGTCACTTTATTGTGCTTCACAGATAATTGCATTTTTGTAAATTGAAGATTTGTGGCAACCCTGTGTCAGGCAAGCCTGTTGTTGCCATTTTTTCAACAGCATTTGCTCACGTTGTATCTCTGTGTCACATTTTGGTAATTCTTGCAGTGTTTTAAACTTTTCATTATTATTATATTTTTTATGGTGATCTGTGATCCATAATTATGACCTGCTAAAAGCTCAAATGATGTTTAGCATTTTTTAGCAATAAAGTATCTTTTAATTAAGGTATGTGCATTGTGTTTTTGAGACATAATAACTACTGCATACTTAGTAGACTACAGTGTAGTATAAACATAACTTTATATGCACTGGGAAACCAAAAAATTTGTTCAACTTGCTTTATTGTGATGTTCACTTTATTTCAGTGGTCTGGAACCAAACCTGCAATATCTCTGAGGTATGCCTGTAGTTTTTAATTTGTTTAAATACCTTTTTAAAAATTTATTTGTTGGTTGGTTTTTAAGAGAGAGAGATGAGAGAGTGTGTGCTTGTGTGAAGAAGGGGCAGAGGGAGAGGGAGAGAGAGAATCTTAAGCAGGCTTCATGCTCAGCACAGAGCCCAATGCGGGGTTTGACCTCACTCCTCCTGGGATCATGACCTGAGCCAAAGTCAAGAGTCAGATGCCCAACTGACTGAGCCATCCAGGTGGCCCTAAACACTTTTATCAGAGGGGGGGGGGGGGGGGCCCTGCTACACGCATGATTAAATACAAATTTAAGAAATTTCCCAGCTACTGAAATGTACATTTTTTTCAATAAGGAACCCAAATAATTATGTTTATCTTAACACTTCAATATATGGATAATTCCAAATGACAATGCTTTCTCATAGTCTATTGTAATGATTTCATAAGCCTGAACTTTCTTTAATTACTAGCTTTTGAAAAAAATCATGGCAGATATTTAAATGTGCAAAAGAACAGAATTTTGAATATAGCTGGCAGTTAGGAGAGAAAGTAAGGAGACCTCGGAGACGTAGGTCCAGCTCTGGCTCTGCAGTCAGCGTAAGTTGTGACAAGCATATCCCTTTATTTTTCATCAATCAAAAGGGAAATCTGGACTGGATTGCTCTTCAGACTTCTTCTACCTTTAGTATTCTATAATTCTAAATGAGTATTTCATTCCATTCCAGATGGGTGACTATAAAAAACATTCATAAAATATTTCAGATGAAGTTCCATTTGATAATGCTATAGTCAAAGTTCATTGAAAGGAAAACATATTTTCCATTTGATGTCAGAATCTTAGCTCAAACTGTCTAAAAGTGTAGCTTGCCTAAATACCATGTGAGTGTCTTTCCTTTCTTCTCTGTAGCAATTGTCACCATCCGAGGTCATGTTGATTATATTAAGGCCAGCTGGCTTTGAGGTAATGTCAGCATCTGTTGTTAGTCCTTAATATATTACCATCCAAGGGATTTACAAGGAGGCTAAATGAAAATCTGTATATACTCTTACTCATCATTAATTGTTGAACTTGAACTTTTGGCTCAAGCCCCAGTTTGAACTTCATTGAGTTATAAAAATTTTGAATTTAGTACCCAGAGTATATTTTGTTTTGGAAACATGATTTAATGGTAGAAGTGTTGATCCAAAAGTCCTAGACTCTAGACCTAATATTTCTACAAACTCCTTGAGAAATTATGATTCTGTATAACCTCTGGGTACCTCAGTTTATCTGTTTATTAAAATGACTAATTTATATCTATCTATCCCTTATTGCCTCATAGAGATGTTGTTGAAATGTCATACATAACGACTCGTTTCTGTCATCAGCAATATCTTTACAAAGATGAATTCTAATAATTTAAGGTCACATTTTAATTTATCAGAATTAAAAATACACATATCTTTTATATCCCAAAGGTATGACAGTGCATGTGATTAATGACTGAAAGCTTGAGTAATAGTTCAGCAATAATGGTAATTTCTTGAAATTCAGTTTAAGAATAAATCTCCAAAGAAAAGATGAATATAAAAATGGAAAACTAGGGGCGCCTGGGTGGCTCAGTCGGCTAAGTGTCTGACTTCAGCTCAGGTCATGATCTCGCGGTCCGTGAGTTCGAGCCCCGCATCGGGCTCTGTGCTGACCGCTCAGAGCCTGGAGCCTGTTTCAGATTCTGTGTCTCCCTCTCTCTCTGACCCTCCCCCATTCATGCTCTGTCTCTCTCTGTCTCAAAAATAAATAAACGTTAAAAAAAATTAAAAAAAAAAAGGAAAACTTACATAAATTGAAAACTAACCAAAACGAAAATAAAAGGAAACAGAAAATACATCAAAACTTACAAAGTGTAGTCAATATCTAAAACAGTCAAAACAATTTATTAAAATATGTAACAAAAATACCAAGTTGATGATAGAGCTACAAAAATAGATGAATAGGCAGTTCCCACAAAAAGAGACAAAAATAATAAACACATGGGAAAAAGTTCAACCTTGCTAATAATCAGAAAAATTAAAATTGATGCAAAAGTTATTACTGTACCATTTAATTATTACATTGTTTTTATTGCCTTAATATAAATTGACACAAAAATCATTGCAATACTGTATATAGACAAAAATTGTGGAATACTATAATATTATGTACCCACACATTGCTTAAGAAATCATTCCCTTGGGGCGCCTGTGTGGCTCATTCAGCTGAGCTTCAGACTTTGGCTCAGGTCATGATCTCACGGTCTGTGACTTCGAGCCCCACGTCGGGCTCTGTGCTGACAGCTCAGAGCGTGGAGCCTGCTTCAGATTCTGTGTCTCCCTCTCTCTCTGACTCTCCCCCATTCATGCTCTGTCTCTCTCTGTCTCAAAAATAAATAAAATTTTTAAAAAAAGAAAAAAATAATTCCCCACCACCACACAGTTTTTCTAATGATAACACTGCTGACCAAGTTATGGTAGTGGAAAAATTATTACATGATACATTGTTGGTGGTATTGTAAAATTGGTATCACTGTTTTACAAAGCAGCACGGAAACACATGCTGCCTTAAAAATACACTTACTTTTTTGTGTGGAACCAGAAAAGACCCCGAATAGCCAAAGCAATCTTGAAAAAGAAAACCAAAGCAGGAAGCATCACAATCCTGGACTTCAAGCCACACTACAAAGCGGTAATCATAAGACAGTATGGTACTGGGACACTCAGGTCAATGGAACAGAATAGAAAACCCAGAAATGGACCCACAAACATATGGCCAACTAATCTTTGACAAAGCAGGAAAGAATATCCAGCGGAATAAAGACAGTCTCTTCAGCAAGTGGTGCTGGGAAAACTGGACAGCTGCATGCAGAAAAACGAACCTGGACCCTTTCTTACATGATACACAAAAATAAACTCAAAATGGATGAAAGACCTAAATGTAAGACAGGAAGCCATCAAAATCCTCGAGGAGAAAGCAAGCAATCTTGGCCGCAGCAACTTCTTACTCAACACATCTCTGGAGGCAAGGGAAACAAAAGCAAAAATGAACTACTGGAACCTCAATCAAAATAAAAAGCTTCTGCACAGCGAAGGAAACAATAGTAAAACTAAAAGGCAGCTGATGGAATGGGAAAAGATATTTGCAAACAACATATCAGATAAAGGATTAGTATCCAAAATCTATAGAGAACTTATCAAACTCAACACCCAAAAAACAAATCATCCAGTGAAGAAATGGGCAAAAGACATGAATAGACCTTCTCCAAAGAAGACATCCAGATGGCCAACTGACACATGAAAAAATGCTCAACATCACTCATCATCAGGGAATTACAAATCAAAACCACAATGAGATACCACCTTACACCTGTCAGAATGGCTAACATTAACAACTCAGGCAACAATAGGTGTTGGTGAGGATGTGGAGAAAGAGGATCTCTTTTGCATTGTTGGTGGCAATGCAAGCTGGTGCAGCCACTCTGGAAAACAGTATGGAGGTCCCTCAAAAAACTAAAAAATAGAACTACCCTATGACCCAGCAATTGCACTACTAGGTATTCATCCACGGGATACAGGTATGCTGTTTTGAAGGGACATATGCACCCCAATGTTTATAGCAGCACTATCAACCATAGCCAAATTATGGACAGAGCCCAAATGTCCATCGATGGATGAATGGATAAAGAAGATGTGGTATATATGTAAATGGAGTATTACTCGGCAATCAAAAAGAATGAAATCTTGCCATTTGCAACTACATGGATGGAAGTGGAGGGTATTATGCTAAGCAAAATTAGTCAGTCAGAGAAAGACAAAAATCATATGACTTCACTCATATGAGGACTTTAAGAGACAAAATAGATGAACATAAGGGAAGAGAAACAAAATATAAAAACAGGGAGGGGGACAAAAGCATAAGAGACTCTTAAATATGGAGACCAAACAGAGGGTTACTGGAGGGGTTGTGGGAGGGGGGATGGGCTAAATGGGTAAGGGGCATTAAGGAATCTACTCCTGAAATCATTGTTACACTATATGCTAACTAATTTGGATGTAAATTAAAAAAAATAAAATGAATTTAAAAAAATATACTTACTTTTGGCCTAGAAGATCTTTTGAAGGATATTATTCATGAAAAGAAAACTATTTAGACAAAGCAGTCTTCATTTTAGTATTATTTATGCTGATGAGAAATTAGAAATGACATAAATATCTAACATTTTAGAAACAAGTAAGTAATGGTATACAAACTCAATGGGTAATTATAGAACAAGTTAAATTGAAAAAACTTGAATATTGCTTAGCAAAATGGCTTTTTTTCTTGTAAAATATACATAATATAAATTTTACCATTTTAGCCATTTTTAAGTATATGGTTCTGTTCATTAGATTCATTCATATGGTTTTGCAACCATCACCATTCTCCATATCCAGAACTTTTTCATCATCCTCAACTAAATCTTTTTTTTTTTTTTTTTAAGCTTACTTAAATCCACTTTAGTTAACATACAGTGTAGTATTGGTTTCAGGAGTAGAATTTAGTGATCCATCACTTTACATATTAGACCCAGTGCTCATCCCAACAAGTGCCCTCCTTAATGCCCATCACCATTTAGCACATCTCCTACCCACCTCCCCTCTAGCAACCCTCAGTTTGTTTTCTGTATTTAAGAGTCTCTGTGGTTTGCTTCCCTCTCTGTTTTTATCTTATTTTTCTTCCTTTTCTCTATGTTCATCTGTTTTGTTTCTTAAATTACACATATGAGTAAAATAATATGATATTTGTCTTTCTTTTGACTGACTTATTTTACTTAGCATAATACACTCTAGTTCCATCCATGTTGTTGCAAATGGCAAGATTTCATTCTTTTTGATTGCTGAGTAATATTCCATTGTATATGTATAGCACATCTTCTTTATCCATTCATCCTTTGATGGACTTTGGGCTCTTTCCATAATTTGGCTATTGTCAGTAGTGCTGCTATAAACATTGGGGTGCATGTACTCCTTCGAATCAGCATTCTTGTATCCTTTTTATAAATACCTGGTAGTGCAATTGCTGGATTGTAGTGTAGTTCTATTTTTAATATTTTGAGGAAACTCCACACTATTTTCCGTAGTAACTGCACCAGTGTTCATTCCCACCAACAGTGGAAAAGTGCTCCCTTTTCTCTGCATCCTCTGCATCCTACATCTGTTGTTTGCTCGGTTAATTTTAGCCATTCTGATAGGTGTGAGGTGGTATCTCATTGTGGTTTTGATTTGTATTTCCCTGATGATGAGTGATACTGAACATGTTTTCATGTATCTTTTAGCCATCTGGATGTCTTCTTTGGAAAAGTGTCTGTTTATGTCTTTATCCCATTTCTTTACTGGATTATTTGTTTTTTGGGTATTGAGTTTGATTAGTTCTTTATAGATTTTGGATACTAACCCTTTATCTGATATGTCATTTGCAAATATCTTCTCCCATTTCGTTGGTTGCCTTTTAGTTTTGTTGATTATTTTCTTTGCAGTGCAGAAGCTTTTAATCTTGATGAGGTCCCAATAGTTCATTTTTGCTTTTAGTTTCCTTGCCTTTGTAGATGTGTTGAGCAAAAAATTGCTGCAGCTGAGGTCAAAGAGGTTGTTGCCTGTTTTCTCCTCTAGGATTTTGATGATTTCCTATCTTACTTTTAGCTCTTTCATCCATTTTGAGTTTATTTTTGTGTATGGTATAAGAAAGTGGTCCAGGTTCATTCTTCTGTATGTTGCCATCGAGTTTTCCCAACACTGTTTGCTGAAGAGACTGTCGTTTTTTCATTGGATATTCTTTCCTGTTTTGTTGAAGATTAGTTGGCCATACATTTGTGGGTCCCCTTCCAGGTTCTCTATTCTCTTCCACTGATCCATGTGTCTGTTTTTATGCCAGTACCATAGTGTTTGATGATTACAGCTTTGTAATACAGCTTGAAATCTGGAATTGTGATGCCTCCTGCTTTGGTTTTCTTTTTCAACATTACTTTGGCTATTCGGGGTCTTTTGTGGTTTCATACAAATTATAGAATTGTTTGTTCTAGCTCTGTGAAGCTCTGTGAAGAATGCTGGTGTTATTTTGATAGGGATTGCATTGAATATGTAGATTTCTTTAGGTAGTATAGACATTTTAGCAATATTTGTTCTTCCATTCCATGAACATGGAATGTTTTACTCTTCTTTGTGTCTTCAGTTTCTTTCATAAGCTTTCTATAGTTTTCAGCATGCGGATCTTTTACCTTCTTGGTTAGGTTATTTTTAGGTATCTTATGGTTTTTGGTGCAATTGTAAATGGGATCGATTCCTTGCTTTGCATTTCTGCTGCTTCATTACTGGTGTATAGAAATGCAACTGATTTCTGTACATTGAGTTTATATCCTGCAACTTTGCTGAATTCATGTATCAGTTCTAGCAGTTTTTTCATGGAGTCTTTTGGGTTTTCCACGTAGAGTATCATGTCATCTGCAAAGAGTGAAAGTTTGACTTCTTCCTTGCCAAATGTGTGTCTTTTATTTCTTTTTCTTTTTTAAAAAAATTAATGTTTATTTATTTTGAGAGAGAGACAGAATGTGAGCAGGGGAGGGGCAGAGTCAGAGGGAGACACAGAATCTGAAGCAGACTCCAGGCTCTGAGCTATCAGCACAGAGCCCGATGCGGGGCTTGGACTCACAAGCCATGAGATCATGACCTGAGCCAAAGTTGGATGCTTAACTGACTGAGCCACCCAGCCACCCCTATGCCTTTTATTTTTTGTTGTTGTTGTTGTTGTCTGATTGCTGAGGCTAGGATTTCCAGTACTATGTTGAACAACAGTGGTGAAAGTGGACATCCCTGCTGTGTTCCTGACTTTAGGGGGAAAGCTCTCAGTTTTTCCCCATGGAGGATGGTATTAACTGTGGGTCTTTAATATTTAGCTTTTGTGATGCCCAATTAAATCTCTTAGTTATAAACTCATTTATAACTCATATAAACTCCTCATTTCCTCCTCTTTCCACTCATGGCAAACTCTGTTCTACTTTCTTTCTCTGAATTTAATCTAGGTTCTTCATTTAAGTGAAATCATGCAATATTTGTCCTTTTGTGTCTGGCTTATTTCACGTAGCATAATGTCTTCAAGGTTTATATCTGCAACATCTGTTAGAATTTTAGTCCCTTTTAAGCCTGAATAATATTCCATTGTATGCATATTCCACATTTTGTTTACCCATTCATCCACCAATGGACACTTGGATTCTTTCCACCATTTGGCTATTGTGAATAATGCTGCCATGAAGATGGGTGTACAAATATCTGTTTGAGTCTCTGCTCTCACTATATACCCAGAAATGGAATTGCTGGATCATACAGTAATTCTGTGTTTAATTTTTGGTGGAACTAACAAACTTTTCCATAGTGGCATCACATTTTATATTCCTACCAGCAATGCACAAGGGTTTCAATTTCTCCACATTGTTGTCAGCACTTGTTATTTTATGTATTTTGGGGGTTTTGTTTTTGTTTTTATTTAATAGCCATCTTAGTGGGTATGAAGTAGTATCTCACTGTGGTTCTGATTTGCATTTCCCTAATGATGTGATGTTAAGCATCTTTTCATGTGCTTATTAGCCACTTGTGTATCTTCTTTGGAGAAATGTCTATTCAAGTCTTAGGACCATTTTTAAAAAAAATATTTATTTATTTTGAGATGGGCGAGGGGAGAATCCCAAGCAGGCTCCTCGTGGCAGTGCAGAGCCCAATGATTCGGGGCTCGATTTCATGAACCATGTGAGATCCTGACCTGAGCTGAAATCAAGAGTCAGGCATTTAACTGACTAAGCCACGCAGGTACCCCCTTATGACCATTTTTAATTTGGGGGGGGTTTGTTGTTGAGTTGTAAGAGTTTTTAATATATTCTAGATATTAGTTCATTTTCAAATGTATGATTTGCAAATATTTTCTCCCATTCTGTGAGCCTTTTTCACTATGTTGATAGTGTTCTTTGATGCACAAAGGTTTTTAATTTTAATGAAGTCCAGTTTGTCTATATTTTCTTTTGTGACCTGTGTTTTTGATGTCATATCCAAGAAATCATTGCCAAATCCATTGTCATGAAGCTTTTCCACTATGTTTTTTTCTTAGAGTTTTATAGTTTTAGTACTTACATTTAGGTCTTTGATCCATTTTGTGTTAATCTGTATATGGTATAAGAGAAGAGTTCAAATTAATTATTTTGCACTTGGATATCCAGGTTTCTTAGCTTCATTTGTTGAAAAGATTGTCCTTTTTCCCACTGAATGGTCTTAGCATCCTTATTGAAAATTACTTGACCATATATATGTGAGAGTTTATTTGTGAGCTGTCTGTTCTATTCCATTCATCTATATATTTGTCTTTTTGCCAATATCACACCATTTTGATTACGGTAGCTTTCTATTGAGTTTTGAGGTCAGGACATGTAATTCCTCCAGTTTTGTTCTTATTTTTCAGTAGCAAAATATTTTGGATGTAACATTACATGGAGAAGACACAACATAGAATAATGTTAATTAGAATGTAAAACATGGGGCGCCTGGGTGGCGCAGTCGGTTAAGCGTCCGACTTCAGCCAGGTCGCGATCTCGCGGTCCGTGAGTTCGAGCCCCGCGTCAGGCTCTGGGCTGATGTCTCAGAGCCTGGAGCCTGTTTCCGATTCTGTGTCTCCCTCTCTCTCTGCCCCTCGCCCGTTCATGCTCTGTCTCTCTCTGTCCCAAAAATAAATAAACGTTGAAAAAAAAATTAAAAAAAAAAAAAAAAGAATGTAAAACATAGGTTTTTATGTAAGGGTGGTATTAGGAATGATTATATAGAAATCAAACTAGGGTGGTAGAATTATGGGGATTTTTTCTGTATTCTTAAATTTCTAATTTTAAATGTATTTTGGTGCTATAAAATAATATAAAATATGAAAATAATTATCATTTATGTAATAGAAAAATGATGTGTAAATACATGTTAGGATAATGTAGCCTTTAAAAAAAGTGAATGAGAAATCAACCTCAATAGAAATTATGTTTGTTCTCACCTTTTTAGTACCGTATTAGACTTTTCTATAATGAATTTATAGTATTTTTTATGTTATTGTTAACAGCTAACGTATACCTTTTTAGTGGTTATCTTAATATTATTAAGGCCTTGAGCTTATTATCTAAACATTCTTACAGATAATTTTTCAAAATCATCTTTTATAAAGTCATTTCAAAAACTCATACATATGTTTGTAAGTCACTAGGGGTAGAGCAGAAATGCTTTACATTATAGGTAGGCAAGCCCACTAATGATCAAGTGAAGAAGATTTTTGTACACATTTGTGGCAATGGCACAATTTCTCATATGTTCAATAGAGAATTTTCTACTTTCTCCGTAAGGTGTCATCTTCGAGTTGTATTTAATTCTAGTTAAGAGATCCCATTTAGACCTATTAGTTTGGACCAGAAGGAATTTGGCTAACCAGGAGATAGCAGAAACAATTGTACAGAAAAGTTTTTCGCAAAACTGATGTTTATCAGCATTGTGCTATGGCTGTAAAATTTATTCAGTGTTCTTTTAGTTGCCTGGACTTGACACTGTTATTTTCGTTGTCACATTCTTTACCTTTTGAATACAAAGTCATCACTTTTCCTTTCAGCATCAGTTTTAGGAGTCCTTATTTAGTCATTTTTACTATGTTGCAAGCACTAATCCTGCCCTAGTTATTGTAGTAGCATATTTATTTGTTGCTTTGTTTCTGTTTCTCCCATTCTCACAAACTTTATTTTTTCTTATTTCTTCTTTCCATTATGTCTTTTCCTAACTTTTCATTATCTAAATTACACTCATCTTTCAAGATACAGTTTATATTGATGTCTACCTCCCCTCATCGGTCAGATATTAATAGAGTACCAACAATGTGCCAGTTACTATTAGGAACTAGGGTTATTATTTTGCACATATAATTATTTTTTGTTGTAAAAATTTACTACTGTCAATTATAATTGAATTGTGTCCTGACTGGTTTGTTTGTTGGTTGGTTGGTTGGGTTTTGTTTGTTTGTTTGTTTTTGTTGTTGTTGTTGTTTTTATGTCGCAAATTCCTGGAGGTAAGCGGCTTTATTTGACATTTCCTTTATATCTTCCTTAGGTTTCTCTTTATTACTCTACATGCTGGAAACATTTAATAAATGTTTGAAAAAAAATTTTTTCCCTCATTTCAGGATTGGCAATGTGTGCAGTCAAAAGGTTGCTTTTTTTTAGAAGAAGATGGTGAAATCATTAGTCATCAATATAGGATGCAGATAGCTCAGAGATCCATGGTTTATCTTACAATTAAACCACTAAACCTGAGTCAAGTTGAAGGCAAGTTTAATTTTTTTGTGTATTTTTTAAAATATCACATTATGCCCTCTTTGAAAATAACTTACACATTTGGTAGCCTTCGTGAAGAAAATAATCTACCTAACAAACATGGTTACATACAGTTAAAGAAAGAAAGCATTAGTTTATACTTTGTGTTATCATATTTTACAAAGCAAGTATGTTGGTTTTTGTGTATGTTTAAAGCAAGTTTTATTTTAATTCCTTTAAAAACAAGAACAAAGTGTATCCTGGTTTCTTCTTGATATAGAATTAACATTTTGTTTACTAATTAATTTTTAGCTTTTCCATTTGTCCATTTTTAAAAGTAATAAGTTTAAGAGAAGTTCTGTAGGAACATAATTTGGGGCAATGTGAACTGCAAATAATTTTGAATATCTCCAAAGTCCTATGTCCTATGACTTAAACAATCGTTATTAATAATCTTTACATTCCTGGTAATATTCCTTTTCTGTATATAAATGCTAGATACAAATTAATTTCTTAGTGTCTAGAATGGTTATTATTGGGGCGCCTGAGTGGCTCAGTCTGTTGACTGTCCAACTCTTGATCTCGGCTCAGGTCGTGATCTCACACAGTTTATGAGTTCGAGCCCTGTTTGGGCTCTGCACTGTCAGAATTGTCTCTCCCTCTCTCTCTGCCCCTACCCCACTCGTGCTCTCTCTTTCTCAAAATAAGTAAATAAACTTAAAAAATATTTTAATAAAAAAATAAAATGGTTATTATTTAATTTTTAATTAGTGAAAATGTCTTTAAGGGTGCTTTCCCTAGAAATCTTTTTGTTTGTTTTTAATGTTATTTTATTTATTTTTGAGACAGAGACAGAGAGTGAGCAGGGGAGGGGCAGAGACAGAGGGAGACACAGAATCTGAAGCAGGCTCCAGGCTCTGAGCTGTCAGCACAGAGCCCGATGCAGGGCTCGAACCCACAAACTGTGAGATCATGACCTGAGCCGAAGTCTGACACTCAACCGACCAAGCCACCTAGGCGCCCCATCCCTAGAAATCTTTTTAATGTTGGTTGTTCTAAGTATCAATTTTTAAAATTATTTTTACATAATAAGAAAATGTTTGTTTTATTACTAGAGGATTCTTCCCTGCTCCATTCTTCTTACCTCCTAAAGTAGAGATTCTAAAAGTTTTAACTGTATATCTTGTGAAATTCTTACGACATTTGGTGGTTGATACTTTTTATTTATTTTGAGAGAGGAGTGTGAGACCGAGGAGGGGAGGGAAGGAGGGAGGAAGGGAGAGAGACAGAGAGAGAGAGAGAGAGAGAGAGACAGAGAGAGAGAGAGAGAGAATCCCAAGCAGGCTTTGCACTGTCAGTGTGGAGCCCGACCTGGGGCTCAAACCCATGAACTGCAAGATCATGACCTGAGCTGAAATCAAGAGTTGGATGCTTAACCAGCTGAGCCACCCAGGTGCTCCAATGGTGGTTGGTACTTTTAAATGACAATTACAGTGATCATTTTTTCAGATACAGGTATCAAGACTGGCCTGCATATTCAATGCAGATGTTAATTCTCCATATTCTTAAGAAGATCCTTTATTCACATATTTCTCAAATATTCATTGAGGGCCTTATATATCAAGTATCATTTTCAGTGCTTAGGATACATCAGAGTACAAAAAATACAAAAATCCTTACCCTTATGAACTTACATTCTAGTGAGGGAAACAATAAATAATAAACATAATAAATCGTAAATGATGTGGTATGTTAGTAAGTGATAAGTGCTATGGGAAAAATACAGAGGGATAGGGCATTGTGAATGCTGAGGGAATATGAGTTGCCATTGAAATGGAGTGGTTAGTGTATACTTCATTAAGAAGTTGACATTTGAGCAAAGTCTTTGAAAGAGGTATATCAGTTATCAACTGCTGTATAACAAATTACCCCAAAACCCACAGTGGCTGGAAACAATTAAACAACTGTTCACTCATAAGCAGGTTTCCTGGATAGTTATTTTTGTTTGAGCTGGGCTTTGCTTTTCTCTGTAGGATTTACTTATGCATCTGTGATCAACTGTTGGTTAGCTCATAGCTGGCTTTACTGGTCTTGGCTGGGCTCTGTCCTCTATATGAGGTCTCAGCTGGCACGACTTGAGTCTGCCTCATATAGTCTCTTACGTTCTAGTGAGTTAGCCTGGGCTTGTTCTCTTGGTGTAATAGGGATCTGAAGGAAGGAGCAGAAGCACCTACGGTTTCCTAAGGCTTGGAATCAGAACTGGCACATTACTTCTGTTACATTCTGTTGTTCACGGCAAGTAATAAGGCAAGTCTAGATTTATAAGATAGAGAAATAGACTTGATCTCATGATGGAGAGCAGATTCACATTGCAATGGGCTGTGGGTACAGAGCAGCCATTTCTGCTGTCTTCCATAGAAGGCAGAGGAGTAAGCTTTGTGGATATAGGGCTGGTGGAGGGGATGAGTGGAGAGTGGTGAAGAGTGCAGGTGGCAGAGCATTCCACATAGAGGGACTTCTCTGTCAGAGGCTCCGAGGTAAGAGTGTGCCTGATGTTAGAAGAATAACAAGGTGACTAGAATGGCTAGAACAAAGTAGGAGATGGAGGACAGGGACGAACCAGGACAAAATCAGGTAGAGTTGCTTTTATTTGTTTGTTTTGGCCATAATGAAGACTTGGGCTTTTACTCTGAGAAAAATGTAGAATCTTAGGAGGATTTTTCCCATGGCTGCCCTCACAATTTTCTCCGTATCTTTAATTTACAATGATTTTAGTATTGTCTAGGTGATTTTGTTTTTCTTGTTGATGCTGTTATTGTGGGGTTGGTTGGTTTGTAATTATCCTGCTTGGATTTTTGGCTTATTGTCTTTCATTGTTTTTAGGAAAATTTCCATCTTTATTCTTCAAATATTTCTTCTGCTCTCTCTCTTCTTCCACTTACTTGTATGGTACCTGACATTTTGTCATCTGTGCTATACCACAGATAAGCCAATGATTGCATCTCATCTCTCCTTAGAAGAGTTTGCCTTTCCTTGGATTTCAGGCTACTTGGTTGCCCTGGGACCTTAGCACTGATGGGTTCAAGAAAAAATCAGAATTCGCTAGTTCACGTACTTTTTATTGTTAGGGTGGGAGCAATACTATTCCAACTCTCAACTCCATGAGAGAATTTTGAGTAGAAACAGGACATAATCTGACCTATTTTAACAAGAGCAGTCAGGTTGCTATATTGAAAACAGATTGAAGGGTACCCAAGAGAAAGAAGAGTTCTAGGAGGGAACTGATGATACTTTGAACCAGGAATGTAGAAACAACACAATGGAGTACTACGTGGCAATGAGAAAGAATGAAATGTGGCCCTTTGTAGCAACGTGGATGCAACTAGAGAGTGTTATGCTAAGTGAAATAAGCCATACAGAGAAAGACAGATACTGTATGTTTTCACTCTTATGTGGATCCTGAGAAACTTAACAGGAACCTATGGGGGAGGGGAAGGGAAAAAAAAAAAA
>NW_024412388.1:52608308-52678929 GCF_014898765.1 Herpailurus yagouaroundi
GGGGGGGGGTGATGGGTATTGAAGAGGGCATCTTTTGGGATGAGCACTGGGTGTTGTATGGAAACCAATTTGACAATAAATTTCATATATTAAATAATAATAATAATAATAATAATAATAATAATAATAATAAAGAAAATAAAGATCCTGGATATATTTTGAAGGTGAAACCATACAATTTCCTGAAGATTGGTTATGATATGTGAGAGAAGAAAAAAGTTAAAGGTGACTTCAAGCTTTTTGGCATGGCAACTGCAAGGATGAATTACTATAAACTGAGACTGAGATAGAGAAGAACATAGATGGACAGGTTTTTTTAAGGAATTGGGGAAGGTCAGTTTTAGATATAGAAATTCAAATGGAGATGTCCAATAGGTAGTTGATTATAGTTTGACATTCAGAGAAAAGTTTCTAGTTGGAGATACAAATTATGGAGTTGTCGGGGAGCCTGGGTGGCTCAGTCGGTTGAGCATCTGACTTCAGCTCAGGTCATAATCTTGCAGTTTGTGGGTTCAAGCCCTGCCTCGGACTCTGTGCTGACAGCTCGGAGCCTGGAGCCTGCTTCAGATTCTGTGTCTCCGTCTCTGTCCCTCCCCTGTTCATGCTGTCTCACTCTGTCTCAAAAATAAATATAAACATTAAAAAAATTTTCAAATTATGGAGTTGTCAGCACATACATAGATGATGTCTAACATCTTTTCCTCCAGTACCTCTCCACAGGTAAGCTAGTGCTCGAATCTCATCACTCCTTGAAAGGGTTTGTTTTTCCTTGGATATCAGGTTACTTGGTTGCCTTGCAACCTCAGCTTTCTGGTCAATTCAAAAAAAGTTACGAGTTTTAGAAAGTGTGAATAGAGAATATTTCTAGGAAGGGTACTGTATATAGTTACAAATGCTATGATATTTCTATATAAAAATGGGATGTGCATTTCTAAAAAAAAACCCATAGGGGAAAGAAACCACTAACTTATTTTTTAAATAGGAAAGAGTAAGTAGTAATTGCTTATTTTAAGATGTTTGGGGTTTTTTGTTTGTTTGTTTGTTTTTAGGAAAACCATCCCCTTGGTTATCAATTGATACTGCCTTGTATATTCTTAAGGAAAATGAGAGCCAAGCAAATCTACAACTCATGTGTTTTACTGAACTACGAAATAGAGAAGTATACATATTTATTTCCTAGTGTTTAATTTGAAAATATGACATGAACTCAAGTTTGAGGAATATAATAGATTTTCTATATTTGTTTTTAACTTGTGTATCTTTCCCTCCAATTAGGGTATATACAGTACTTAAGCACTATGAATATTACGTGTGTCTTTTTAATTGTGATGTATTTTCTCTTGATTGCTAAGAGCTGAGGATTAGCTTTGTAACTTATATGTTATGTGACATTATACTTCACTTTCTTCTCTAAATGCCCAGATGCCTCACATGTGAACATTTTTTTTTTTTGTAATATGCAATTAAAATGATTGATGCCAGTGGATTTTTTTCCCTAAATACAGGCAATTCAAGACTTTGGAAAAGTTGCTTTAGATGTTTGTCTTACTTTATATTACTACTGCAAAAAAGAAAAACTTCAAGATTGCTATCCTCAGGCTTGACTCATATTATAGGGTTCAAAAATAGATTGATCTGAAGAAATGCTTTTAAATGATTTTATATGTTGCCCATGGGGTTGTTCTGATCTTTTCTAATTATATATTTACTCAGAGGCCAAATATGTGAGGCAGATACATAAATGTGGCTATTTATTTTATGAGGACTACAAAATACATCTGCTACACAACAACAGGAATAATACTATTCAAGGGCTTACTGCAATATCATATTTAATCTTTATACAGGTCCAATGACAGACAAACATTTCCCTGATGGAATGTTATATAAAAGTCTTTATTGTAGGCTTCTGAACAGACAAGAATAGTTATAGGCAAGAAACAAATAAAATGACACAGGTTAATGTTTTGACGAAACTCTTCTTCAGAACTGACTACAAAGTTAGGTTCAAGATAAAGTATTGTCTAAAGCAATAGTTTTTCCCATTTTGTATTGGATAAAATTACTTTCTTATGATACTGCATGTATAAAAATGTTAGTACATAGCCAGCCTGTAGTAAAGTTTGAATAAGTTTCTATTTACCTTTTTACTATATTGGCTTCTGTTTTTCTGTAATATGTCATATTTGCAAAGGATTTTTAGTTTTAGTTTCACAATTATTTTCTTTAAGAAGAGTTTTGTGTGCATGAAAGACTTTCCATTTGCCATCCACAGTGGAAATTCAAGGTTATATGTGGAGATAAGGGAAGTTCATGGGATAACATGTATTAGGAAGCAGCAAGAACTGCTTTTCACTTCTGGGTACCAGACTACATCTGGCCATTTTACAAGATTATGGTTTCCCAAGGAGGGATTTGTCAATCTTTAGTCTTCAATGACCCTAGTTTTATTGGGTTGCTTCTTGTAGCAAAATAGAACATGGTATGGTCACTTTAGGATGATTATGGTTCCTCTGACTTGTGAGAGGACTGAACCCAGAATTCAGAAAAACAACTTTATTTTGTGTATGAGTCCCCAGGATGACCTAAAATACATCTGTGTTTTGAAAGTTTTTGGACACAATTCCTGACAGAATTCCCTAGGGCTATTCTGTGCTGAAGGGCCAATAGCTGTTTGCTTAGCTTTTATACATGGCAAGAAAATGCTTAGATTTAATATATTTGACAGAGATAACCCCTAGGTTTTATTTTTTTTTTTTAATTTTTTTTTCAACGTTTATTTATTTTTGGGACAGAGAGAGACAGAGCATGAACGGGGGAGGGGCAGAGAGAGAGGGAGACACAGAATCGGAAACAGGCTCCAGGCTCCGAGCCATCAGCCCAGAGCCTGACGTGGGGCTCGAACTCCCAGACCACGAGATCGTGACCTGGCTGAAGTCGGACGCTTAACCGACTGCGCCACCCAGGCGCCCCACCCTAGGTTTTATAGATGGCTGTTTGTTTCCATAAAACACCTAGAACATTCATAGAGAGATGTCATTATGCTTTCTTTTATGAAACTACAGAATAAAATGTTTCCTATACAAATTTCCTGTCACTCATTATAAATATACTGTGATGGAAAGAAATTTTGTATAAGGTAGGTTTATCAGGGATTCTGCCATCTTGTTTTATAATCCATATTAATTACATAAATAATAGTAGTATTGCAGTGCTTCTGTCTATGTAATTGGATTCTTACAAATACGGCTTACAAATATTACAAATAATGAATTCTTGAAATATATTTTTTACTTTGTGTTCTTGAAATCTGATTTACAAATCATGTATTTATATTTGAATCAAATTAGGAAATTGTAAAATTATTTTAAGATCTCTCTCTTTGCTTCCTGTTAAAGATATTTACATCACAAACATTTTTGAAGATTATTGGGAAAGCTTTAGAAGTTATATAACTTTTTACCTGTTACAGTTTTAGGCATTTGTTTTTAAAATATACTAAGAACTACATCTAATGGTCTTGTGCCAGGACTTCCATTAATAACCAGATTTTGAAGCCTGTAAAAGATTGATAGACGCATAATAGAGTTGGTGAAAATGGATAAATTGCTTCTAAAACTTCCCTTTCAGAAGAAAGATGAAAAGTCATTAAAACTCATGTTGGTTGTTGTTTTTTAATTCTTTTGAGAAAAGGTGTTTGGGTGGACTGGTGAACTAGGACCTGGAATTTACTGGTTAATTCCTTCTACAACTGGCTGTAGGCTGAGGAAAGAAATAAAACCAGTAACTGAAGAAGCCCAACTTGTATATAGAGATGGAACAGGGGAATTATTTCTTACAAAGGAATTTAGGTAAGTTTTGTTTATTAAGGTTAGAACTGTAAAATCTAGAACTGTAAAATCTAGTTTATTAAGGTTAGAACTGTAAAATTATAGATCAATAGCCTGTCTTCCATCCTTTCCTTTGGCCAGCTGCCAGACCCACCTGCAGATCCTAATTCAATAATTCAACTCATTCCCTAGGCATCTGAAAGTGATTTTCCGTTCATGAGTCTGGGATTGCCACTCATTTCTGAGTTCCAAACATTTGGCAAGTCAACTAGAGTCACACATTTACAGATTTCTACCTGATTAGACACTTCCTTAGAAATAGATACTGCCAGTTGCACCATTAACTTAGATAATGGTCAAATATGAAATCTAAATACTTAGGTAGTTCCCTTATACCCTAGATATATACAATAATATCTGGTAGAATAGGAAGAAGAAAGTAGATTGGAGAAAGGAAAAAAGAATGATGGAATTACCATTCATTGAGTTACTACTATGTGTTGAGATACTGTGGTTGTTTTAGAAGGTTGTTTCAGACTGACTAAAAATATATATTTGGATATATTAAGTTCAAAAAATTGTTTAATGTCTTGAGATTACTTCCTCTTGAAAGTTGTCCTCATAGAAACATTCAGTCCAGTTGCCATGGAGACAAATAATTTTCTATTTATAATTTTAGGTCAACTTTATCAGATATATTTGAAGTAATTGATTTGGATGGAAATGGTCTTCTTAGCCTTGAAGAATATAATTTTTTTGAATTGAGAACAAGTGGTGAGAAATGTGATGAAGATGCTTGGGCTGTCTGCCGAGGTAAGCACTTTTCTTCTCCTTAATGCATATATAAAAAAAATAGCACCCTTTCATTTTTAAGAAGTAAAATGTCAGACTTCTCTATAGAATATTATTATAGCAGTTAGGACAGTGAAAAAGTAGTAGCATTGTTTATAGATCATAAAAATGTAAATATTTATTTTCCTTAAATTTATAGTTGGTATAGTATTCAAGTTAAAAGAAAATATGAATTACTTAAATGTCACTTCATTTTTAGCCTATGTTCTTTGGATCTTAGAATGGAAAAAACTTTGTCTCAGCTCTTGATACTAATGAAATGGAAATGGTCAAGAGCCCCAAACTGTGCCCAGGAGAGGGCAGCAAAGAGCTAATAGGCTAACGTTTGACTAAAAATTAAGCGGTTTCCCGCAAGTTCTTTATATATGTTACGAATTCTTTAGTTGTTTTTTTGTTTTGTTTTGTTTTGTATTTGAGTTGAATTATGAAAGCACATCCATGGTGGTATGGAAACCAAAAACATCATGATTGGCAAAGGAAACTATTGAGAAGGAGACAATTTCTGTTGTCTCTTAGGAGGAGTTTGGGAAGATGGTAGGGCTTATGTATTTAAGCCAAGGACTAAAAGATCAAAGGGGAAAACCAAAAGCCATAGCCAACTATAGATCACAGAATAAGGCCAAAATGCAGTCAGGAAACAAATTAACTCACATATTGCTGTCACTGGGGTAGAAATGTGTCCTACTCCTTTGGTTCTTAAAATGGTCTAAGCTTGGCAAAGTCAGTGAGCCAGGTGGGGAGTTTGATAAATCTGTTTATCTAAACAGCAAGTAAGGTAGAAATATTAATACAAAGGTTTTCAAAAATGTATCTATTTTTAAATGAAAGAGATACACTATATAAACTTTATATATGGTATACTCAGCAACAAGAAATGAATATTGATTTATACTATTAAACTTCAAATAAGATTTGTAACATACAGAATATTATTCTTAGGAAGATATAATCATCTTATAATGTTAAGAATATAATCTTTTGATTCTTTATTGTGGCACTAAAACATATTCAATAAGAATGAATCATAATAAGACTTTTTATGGCAAAGTTTTTGATAAATAAAATTTTGGTTTGATAATTTAATTGGTAGAATTGATAGTTAACATTTTTTGAGAATTTACCACATGTCAGTTGGAAGCAGTCTATACAGCAACTCTCTGAGGTATGTACTATTGTTATTCTCAATTTACAAAGAAGGAAACAGAATCAAAGAGGGTAAGTCACTTGATCAATGTTATATACCAAGAAAATTTCACAGCTGAGTTTTACACCCAAGCAGTTAGACTCCAGAACCTTGAATACCCTGCTACAAAAAAATCCCCAAGAATGGTTGACTTAAAAAATGATTTGAAGGGAGAATGTCCCCTTCACCAACATCAGTAATACTGCAAAGAATCAGGCCTTTTAGGTTCTGAAGTTTTTATTTTTATAGTCATACGTAATATTAATTTTATGCAACTTTCTCCTTGATAATAAGAAAATGTTTTATCTACCTGTAAGATCATTTTAATAAACTTTTTTTATACTTAAAGGTGCCTTAATTTTTTCATTTTTTATTAATATATTTTATTTTTAGAGCAGTTTTAGGTTTACAGTAAAGTATGAATACATTTTCTCCTCCCCTCTACCAATTTCTCCTATTTTCTGACATCTTGCATTAGTATGATACATTTGTTAAAATTGGTGAACCAATGCTGGTGCATTTTTATTAAGTAAAATCCATAGCTTATATTAGGGTTATATTGTGCTGTACAGTTCTCTGGATTTTGACAAATACATAATGCCATATACCTGCCCTTACAGTATTATACAGAATAATTTCATTGCCCTCAAAATCCCTTGTGCTCTACCTATTCATCTATCTATTCGTCCCTTCAAACCCCTGGCAACCACTGATCTTTTTACTGTCTCTATAGTTTTGCCTCTTCCAGAGTGTTATATTGTTGTATATCTTGCAGTAGATAGTCGTTTCAGACTGGCTTCTTTCACTTAGCAGTGTGTATTTAGATTTCCTCTTTTTGTTGGCTTGATAACTCATTTCTTTTTAGCACTGAATAATAATTCCATTGTATGAAGGTATCAGTTTATTTATTCATTCACCTGTTAAAGGACATTTTGGTTGTTTCCAATTTTTGGTACTTATGAGCATAGCTACTATAAATACTCATGGGCATATTTTTGTGTGTACGTAGTTTTCAGCTTGTTTCAGTTCATTTAAATTCAATGATCACTGCCGCAGTAAACCTATGTTTAACTTTGAAAGAACTGCCACATTGTCTTCCAAAGTGACTACACCCATTTTGTATTCCCACAGCAATGAATGAGGATTCTTAGTGCTCCACATCCTTGTCTGCATTTGGTATTATTAGTCTTTTTAGATTTTAGCCATTCTAATAGGTGTATATCTTGTTTTAATTTGCAATTCCTTCATAACATTTGATCTTTTCATATGCTTGTTACCATCTGTATATCTTCTTTGGTGAGGTGTCTGTTCAGCTCGTTTGCCCGCTTTTTGATTGAAGTATTTATTTTCTTACTGTTAAGAGTTCTTTGTATATATTGGATACAAGTCTTATCAGCTGTGTTTTGCAAGTATTTTCTCTCAGTCTGTGGTTTGTCTTTTCATTCTCTTAGTAGTGTCTTTCACAGAGGAAAAATTTTTAATTTTAATGAAGCCCCACTTAACCATTTTTTTCCTTTCATGTGTCATGCTTTTGGTTTGTGTGCTTTTGGTGTTGTATCTAAAAACACATAGCCAAACACAGAGTCACCCAGATTTTCTCCTGTTATCTTCCAGAAGTTTTATAGATTTGCGTTTGGGGTCTGCAACCCATTTTAGTTAATTTTTGTGAAAGACATAACATCCTAGTGTACATTTATTGTTTTTGTCTGTGGATGTCCAGTTATTCTAGCACCGTTTATTGATACAATTATCCTTTCTCCTTTGAATTGACTTTGCTCCTTTGTCAAATATCAGTTCAGTATATTTGTATGGGTCCACTTCTGGGTTCTCTGTTCCACTCATTATTTGTCTCATCTTTTGCCACCACCACACCGTCTTGATTACTATAGCTTTAAAGAAAGTCTTAAAGTTGGGTATTCATGATTTTATAAAAAATTAATGGAGGATTGAGAATTTTAAGTTTTAAAAGTCTGCTAGTTTGATAGTCTCTATAGTATAGTATTAGGTATATTTTCCTTGATAGTAATAAAATTTGTATTAATCTCAAATATTTTTTTCATCTTTCTTTATTACATGCAAGCTCCATCCTCCAGTTTAGTGGCTACTATTTCTATGATCTAATTTAATCTACATTTACTTTTTTCCTTGCAGAATTCTGTGTCACTTCCTAAACTCTGTAAACTTTTTAAACTATTAATCAGTCAGTTTTAAATGGCTGTGTCTCTGCTGCTTTTTTCATAATGATGTATACAGAAGAGATATATCATATAAAGAGTACCCATTTCCTTTGGATATATTACAGTTGGAAACAAGAAAATAAAATCTTTCTTGTTGGACAGTTAACAGAATATAATCCATAATGAATAGCTATTTATTATCTATAATAGACAAATTCAGGAATTACACATGTATAGATACTTTGAGGTGAGTTTAGTTTTGCTTACAATGTTAAAATGGATTTATTAAATTTATTAAATAATAATATTAAAATAGATTTATTGTCTAGGACATTCATAGAATCCAAAGTGTTCCCCATTATCTAACAGATTTTTAAGGACCAGGGACAATTTGGTTAAAATTAGAGTAATTAGGCATATAGCAGTCCCCTTAAATCTGGCACCATCCACATCTCCCCTTTGAAACACCATTAATTTGGGGGGTGTTACATCAAATTCATCCAGGTTCTGCTGGCTTTAAGGGGTAAACATATATGAAGCATTTTAATTTTTAAAAAAATATAAATCAGTATATACTCTAAATAAGCAAGCAGGTTGGGACTTACCCAGAAAAATTACAATTTCCTCTAATTTCAGAATATATTTGCAATTTATAACTTCCGATTTTTTTGAAAGTTCCAAAAATAAGGCTTCCATTAAAATATTTATGAAAAATAATATAGATCTTTTATTAAATGTATGAGTTTTAAAATTATGTAAGAAAGAAACTTTTGGTTACTTTAACAGACAATTTTGATACAAAGAAGAATGAACTAACAAGACAGGGCTTTATGGATCTCAATCTAATGGAAGCCAATGATCGAGAAGGAGATCCTCGTGACCTTTGGGTAACTCTACACTCAATGGGCTACAATAAAGCTCTGGAACTTACAGAGGTAAAGCAATCTGAAAGTTTTGCAGTGGTCCTAATACACATAGTATTTTACTCCACGAACACTTTCCTACCACCTGACTTTTGAATTGGGCACTCAAATCCTTGAACTTTAGTGTACGAATGAATTGTGGTTGCACCGGTGTGTTTCTGCTAGTTTGTGCAAGTTCCCATTGTTACCTGAAATTTAGTTACTATCAGTATTTAAATAATTCAGGAACAAAGGAGTTTGAGCATATAATATGGGGGGAAGGTTTGGTAGTTAAAAAAATTCTATTTTTTAATTGGTGATGGCTATTTTAGTTGCTGGAGTCTCATTTCTATAGGGAAACTCTTTGTCCTAATAGAATAAGCCTATCTTAGAATAAGGGGGACGTGTCTGTATGAGAATTGGAATTCTGATCTTTTGATAAAAGATACTCCTTGGGTTATTATTTGTAAAATACTTGGGATGGTTCTTGGCTAATGTATAGCACTGTGTATGTGTTAGCTATCATTATTAAGACTTTCAGTAAACTGGAGAAATAATAAAAATGAGGCCTTACTTCTTAAAGTCTATATTTTGTGTCAGGTTTCAAATAAAGAATTCAAGAGTTTCAGGCCATGTATCACGTAATAGTACATTTGTTGTTTATATTCTTAAAAATAATATCTGTCCTTTCTCTAAATAAATCAACTAGGAGGGTAACACTAGCTTCAACACACTTTAAATTTTGGGTGTATTGAGACTTTGGTTTAATTCCTAGCTTTGACATCATTGAAAATCCCTCATAAACCTCTTTTCTGAGAAGTTCTGAGAATAATTTTTTTTGCCATTTTTATTAATAAGAGGTTAAGAGTTACAATAACTTTTTATATCTTTATTTTTTAATGTTTATTTTTGAGAGAGAGAGCAAGCACGAGCAGGGGAGGTACACAGAGAGAATCCCAAGCAGGCTCCACACCATCAGTGCAGAGCCTTGTATGGGGCTTGATCTCATAAATCATGAGATCATGACCTGAGCCAAAATCAAGAGTCAGATGCTTAATCGACTGAGCTACCCAGGCACCCCTATGCTTTCACTCAATAAGAGAAATTAGTTAAGAGCAATTTAAGACATTTTTTTGCATTTACTTATGTCATTGACCTTTGAAACCATAGGCAAGAAGTATTTCTTAGATAAAACTTTTTAAGTTTGTTTATTTTGAGAGAGAGAGAGAACAAGAGAGCATGCTCATGAGTGGGAGAGGAGCAGAGAAAGAGAGGGAGAGAGAGAATCCCAAGCAGGTTCCACGCTGTCAATGCAGAGCCCGACATGGGGCTCCATCTCACAAACCTTGAGGTCATGACCTGAACCGAAATCAAGAGTCAGACGTTTAACGGACTAACCTGCCCAGGCATCCCTGAGATGAGGCTTTTTAAATTTAAAGTTTATTCTTCATTTATTGAATAAGTAATACAGAAACACCATTGAAAATGTAAAAGGTAAACATATATAGTGAAAATGTCAAAGGAATAAGAAACCACTTCTCAATAACAAATAAAAAGACAAAAATGAATTGATTATTTACTACAAGGGAGTATGCTCGTCAGTTATAGCCTGCACGACTATAACTGGAGCAGTTATAGTCTCCACAACTATAAGTGGAGCAGAATGTTCCTCTTATTTATTAGGGGAGGGTTTTGAGGAAGCATGGTTACTCAGGTGAGACTGTTGATTGGTTGGCACTCAGCAGTGTTATTTATTCACACGAGTCCTTGATTGTTTGACTTTCAAAAGTGAGGAACTGATACTGGTGGGCTTACAAAAATGTGTATTGAGATGAGGTTTTCTAGATCTTTTGAACAGGTTTAAAACCAGTTCTGATGACTACTCATTATCATGACAACAGAAGAGTCAGTTGTTTCCTAAGTTTGTGAGAACTTTTTAATTCCCAGCCTTCCCTTTTGATTTTCATTCAGTTAAAGTTGTAGAAGAAACTTTCAAAGATTCACTCAACCACTATTGTTGGTTCTTTTCGAAGAGGTTTCATCTGTGGGGATCTGATTTTCAGTTTTGCATTTATCATGGTTTCATCATGTTTCTGTCTTTAAGTCATTTGTTGGGACAGCGACTTCTACAGAAGCATTTGAAGACTCTAGACAACATTTAAACTCTGAGGCAAACAAGTATACTAGAAGTATTATAAGAAGGGAGTATAGAGCACTCCAGAGTCATAACCCCAGGTTTTCCAGGCTTGACCAAGAAAAGTCCCAAGGACTCTTTAAATCTACTTTGTATATGACCTTTTGTATTAACTCTTTTAATTCATTGTAGGTGATTTCACTTGCAGTGTTAATCCAGTTACAAGAAGTATTAGCAGCAGTGCAGATTCCTCCCTGGCTGGTCAAAAGAAAATCAAGGCTTTTTTATTATTCATAACTGCTTGAGTTAAAGAATTTAAACTGGTTTGTCATGCCCCCAACAGTTAGGCTATATTAATTACTATGTCAGCCAACAAGAAGGAACAATTTTTTTGATGACCATCTGGAATGATGTAACTGCTATGAATAGGATCTGTGTCTTCAGCAATCTTTTTCCAGGAAGGGTTTTAATTTTTTGTGGGTATATGTAAGGAAATATAACCTGTTGAGGGTGTTCGGGAATCTTGCCCTTGGAATGGCCTAACAGTTGTACAGAATAATTAACTTTGATTCTGAGTTAGCATTAAATAGTCTGATTTCCACATAGTAGCTGCATAAGTAATCGTCCTTAGTGGAACTGTGGGTGTGTTGTTTCTTGGTGTTGTGACAAATAGTATGTGTTGCATTTTGTATTTCTCATACTTCAAACACATTTCTTTCCTTTAAAGCCTAGACTTAGGCAAATTATTGCTGCTAATAAGGAAAACATGATAGGCCAAGTCAAACATATATAGCCTTAAATCCACAAAGAGTAAAGCTATGAATAAATAAGAGTGTGCAAAGAAGAATGGAACCCATAGAAGAATCTTGTTCCAGTGTTATGAGAGGAAGCTGCTCCTGTAATGTGGTCATATGTTGTACAAAGGTTCGTGGGTTAGCAGTTAATTCTGTGCACTGTCTGCTTGTGGAGATTCTCTGCAGAGTTGCACTTTAGGATCTTTAAAGGATGTATCTTTCCAATTCTGTTAAGGCCCTTTGCACTTTCCCAGAGGTTTGGGAATTATAAAGACAAAAATGTTTTTGAATAAGAAGCAAGCCTTAAAAAAAAAAAAAAGAAGAAGAAGAAGAAGAAGAAGAAGAAGCAAGCCTTTACTTAATCTAAATCCATGAATAATTGTTCCAGTTAAATGTGTCCCTTGTCATGGGACCAATAATTTGGAAGGCCCTAGGCGGTCATGATGGTTGTGGTTTTTTAAAAAATGATGTTTTCTTTGTTTGTTGTTTGTTTTGTTTTGTTTTTTAAAGATTTTATTTTTAGGTAATCTCTACACCAGATATGGAGTTCAAACTCACAACCCTGATTTCAAGAGATACATGCTCTACCAGCTGAGCCAGTCAGGTGCCCTGGTTGTGGCTTTTCAACAGTGAAATATTTTGACCCATCCTGAAAATAAGTGTACTATATTATTAGTACATATCCATGAACCAGAGAGAGTCAACTGTATAAAATCAATTTGGAAATGCTTAAAGAGTCTTTTGGTGTGTAGTCTCAGTTCATGTACCATAATTTTTCCAGGTTGATTTAGTTACAGATAAAACATTGAATAACCACATCCTTCATTTTCTTAGGAAATTTTTTCCTCAGTGATTGATATTATAGCCAGTTTATCACTATTGGAATGCATTGTTTCATGGAAGATTTTATCTAGTGTCCAGGTGGCCATTCTGGTTTTGCCAGATCTTATCCTCGTGGTTCTTAGGACACAGTGTTTCTTTCAGAATTTGGCAGGCCAGGTTTTGCATATCTACAATGGAATCCCTAAACTTCTCAGTGGATTTGTTTTATTTTGTTCTTATTTTATATAAGGACTTTAGTCAGAAGAGTCTGTTTGGTATACAGATCTGTTAAAAGTATTTCTATAGTATTTCTAAAGTGTTTCTATAGTATTCTAAAGTACTTGTATAGTATCTATGATATAGTATATTGGCTTCCATAAAACTTCTTTTATATTGAGTCTCTTCCTTTGTGGCCATTATTTTAGGTATCAAATAATGTATTTATTGTTCCTTGTTTGTTTGTTTTTTTAGTGAGCTCTGCACCAGGGTGGGACTTGAACTCATGACTCTGGGATCAAGAGTTGCATGCTCTACTAAGACAAGTGCCCCTTGTTGCTCATTTTTAAAGAGTACTTGATCAGAGAGGGAAAATCCCTCTTTTTTATATAGCATTTTTAAAAAGTCAATTTTTCTAAAAGCGTACTAGCTATTAGTTTATATATTTTACTCTCTTATGTCTTAGAGCCACAGTTTAATCATTTGAACATATTTCCTGGTAAGGATACAGATTTTACAAAAGATACTAGGCAACTTACTGTATTTCAAGTTATTGTTACTGTTATTGTTTTTCATTTCTTTCATTAATATAAGACTCCTCAACAAACAATATTGAGTCAGAATTTGGTACTGGAGCATCCAAAAATTCTCTTCTTGGCATGGATACTTTTGATTTACAGAATCACAGTGAAGACATTCTCCTCGTTCAGTAAGGGTTACAGCATTTTTGGATTGAAAATGTTACGCAAGCAAATGGTAATACAAGAAGGAGAAAATAACAATTCAGAATTAATTGGTATAAAAATATTGGATGGTTCCCATTAGTGATAGGGATTTTTATATATGGTAACATTTGATTTAAAGGATTCATGGAGGGGAGGTGGGGAGAGGTGCATGAAATAGGTGGTGGGGATTAAGGAGGACACTTGCGTGATGAGTACTAGATGATATATGGAATTGGTGAATCGTGATATTTTACACCTGAAACTAAAATGACACTGTATGTTAGCTATACTGAAAATAAAATAAAATAAATAAAATAAAATAAAATAAAATAAAATAAAATAAAATAAAATAAAAACATAAAGGATTCATGTATGACCTGAAGTTGTTTTGACTGATTTAGTTAATACTTGTAATTGTTCTGAGACAAGGTGGCTATTTAGTTAAGGTATTAGCTTTAATATGCAGTGATTCTTTGGTGTGTGCTATTTTACTGAGTTAATACAGCAAGAGGATGATCTAACATTTTCATATTTGAAAAAAATAAAAGTTTATGATGACCTGGGAAGAATCAGTCTGTAGTGTTATGAATGTTCTGGTTGGTTTGAATATATATGGAGAGTATTTTGCTGATAGGGATCTGGAAACCTTTGGTACTTTCTTGAATCATGTATAATGAAATTTGATGTCTAGATGAACTATAATTTGATCCCCCCTGTTAAATTAGTAGGTATGGTGTCACAAAGAATCACCAAAGTATCAGTTACAGGTTAGGATTTGGGAAAGGATTTAGGATTGTTGGAAATCTCATTATTTGAATGGTTTTAGTAAACCAAGAAAAATTTGATGAGTTCTTTCTGTAGCCTTAAAGTTAGAAAAGGAAATTAAATAACTAATATGACATATATTAGCTTTAAACCAAATGGAGGAGTGGTACTGTGGCTTAAAGGAGGTATTACAGATTTGCTTGAGATTATAGTTTTCTTTCCTTTTCTGTGAATATTATCAGTTAATATCCTAGTGAAAAAAAATCACAATTTCTTGCTTTTTAATTATTCAGTTCATAGTACTAAAATCTTCTAAAAGTATATGAGGACAAGCTAGAGGGTACATCTTCTTAAATCATATGATAGACATATTAATAACAAATAATTTATTTTTAATTCTATCAAAAGGCTAAGACAACGTTTACTTTTTCTTTCATATCAGGCATGCCCATTTGTCATTGATATCTATGCAGACAAATGCAAGCCAAGAATTAAAGCTGTCCATATGGAGGCATGCAGTGGGCAACTCGAGAAGGCCATTTGTAAATCTGTCCTTAACAAAGGCGATGCAAGAGTAATGGATGGTTATGAAAATATAATTGTACATACTTATAAGCGTGACACCTGGATAACATCAGTTATTGAAAACAAGGTATTATTTATGAGGTGGTTCTCCTTAGAACTGCAATGTTTACTAGTATGTTCCATCTTCTTTCTTATTCTATTCTTGCACAGCAATTAATACCACATTATATTAACAAAATTTATAATGGGCAATTATTCCTTGTCAGGTTTTTAATTCAAACTAAGCATGATAATTTTTATGCATTTTTAAAAGTTTGAGATAATTGTTTTTCTCTTAAAATATTATGAAAATTAAATATCTGGAGATCTCTGAAGAAAGAGTATAATCTGGGTATAAAGTATTTTAGTTTGTTACTAAAAATCTTCACACCTAGAATTAAAAAAAATTTTTTTTAATGTTTATTTATTTTTGAGACAAAGAGAGACAGAGCATGAACAGGGGAGGGGCAGAGAGAGAGGGAGACACAGAATCTGAAACAGGCTCCAGGCTCTGAGCAGTCAGCACAGAACCCAACGCGGGGCTTGAACTCACGGACTGCGAGATCATGACCTGAGCTGAAGTCAGACGCTTAACTGACCGAGCCACCCAGGCGCCCCTACACCTACAATTTTAAATAACAGACATTGAGTTTTAAAGAAATATAAACAAAATAAAGAAAAAAATTAGCCCAACTTTTTTACATACCTTGCAATTCAGAAATTTTATGGGCTATCATCATTTTATCTCATATATTCCATTGTCTGGGACCTATTTTTATCAAGCCAATTATTGCTAGCTTTGGCTACCATCCCTCCTACTACTGATATTGCAGGTTAAGGGAATACATGCATAAATGCTTAGAGATACCCAGTTTTCTAGAAACGTAAATTTTCATAAAACCTTACTCAAGATGGCTGGATTCTTAGGACTGTTGGCTTATTTCTTTTTAGTTCCTGGGTGAGACTTACGTTATTTTTCTGCCTGCCATAAATTCCTTAAAGTGTTTAAGGTTTGGCTGAGTATTGAGTCAGTGTGAGTCTATATTATGTAACTAACTCTTCTAGTCACAATAGAAGCCTCTAGAAGTGTAATATGGTCTCTGGTTTCAAAGAGTTTATGGGCCAGTTGGGAAGACAAACTCTATACTCTTGAAAGAGATGCGTGAAAATTAAATGTTAAATTATACTGTTTACATGTGTAATAGTTTTACTGTATCTGCATCTCTTGTAGTTGATGTTAGTTTGGACTATCGAAGTTGGGGAAGGACCTGTAATGAGGGGGAAGGGGACTGTGGTGTGGGATTTGGAGACGAACTAGGATTAGAGATGCAGTGTAAGGAGTAACACGTGAGAGGGTTAATGTGAGATATAGAGGAAACAGTGAGAATATTCGCTATGCGGAAACAGAGAACTTTACTTAGTGGAGTAATATGAAGGTAAATAGCATAAGTAGGATGGGTCCAGATCATATATATTATCTTGAAAATGAGGTAGAGGAGTTGGACTTGACCAAAATAGCCAGGGTCCCCAGCCGGAGATTCCTGTCTTCAAGTGGATCATAAAGCTTTGGAGGGTGATTCCTAAAAGAAAGGAGTGTGCCTTCCTTTCTGCCCTCTACGTTTTACTAGAATTAAAAGGGTCGACGGGAGTCACTGCCTTATCACAGTTTCTCTGTTCTGCAGCTATCTATCATTTCTTAGCCCTGCATTTCCTTCCTTTCCCTAAAGGAAAACTAAACTTCCCTTCACCAAAATGATGTAATAATATTTTAGAACTTCCTATTTGCCAGGCACTTTACATTTATTGATGTGTTTACTTTTCACAACAACCCAATGAGTTAAGTACTATCTGCATTTTACACACAAGGAAACTGAAGCATGGGGGCATTCAATAACTTGGAGAAGGTCACATGCTGAGTAATAGGGCTGAGAAATGAATCCGGTAGGCTAATGTTATATTGCCCCTTTGTGGTCATTAGGGAGTGCTCGTAGCTTCTTTAGCAGGGGAACACTTTGGCTCCTACATTTCTTTTCATTCATCAGCTTCATACTGCTTTCTCTTGCTTCCTATCTATCCTAAAGGCTGTCTATTATCTGTGACCTATTATCTCAAGTATCACTTCTTCGGTAACGTATTCCTTTCTAGCCCAGACTGAGCTAATGTTTCTGTGTTTCTATAATATCTTCTATGTTTCTACAGAATCCTGCGAACACCTCTTTCACAAGACTTACAAAGTGTTTTGTAATAATCATTTTGTTTGTATTATTAAAGACTAGCAACTTATGAAATTTTTTTATAGTCAGATAATAAAGTGATTATTCACATCAACAACGAACTAAGTAAAAACTGCGTAAACAACAGAGGACTCAACATATTTGCAGTAGAAGTGGCGCCAAAGTCTACAATGGTAATGCATTGCTTTCTAATTAAACCTTTTGTTTTATCAATTAAAAAAACCATTTTTGCTATTAATACTATGAATAAGTGGAAATATGAAATAAAGTCTAAAATTATTTTAAGTACGATATTATATTATTATCATCCTATATTGCGAGTAAGGAGATTTTGGTTTTAGTCCAGTTCTCACTGTTTGGTTGAGTGATTATGGGAGATTCAGTTAACCTCTCTGTTCCTGCCCCTTTAAATGTAAAATTAACATAGTATTACCAGCTTTAGGTTCTTTAGGAGGTTAATGTAAAGATGAAAATAAAATGATGTACATGAAAGCACTTTGTAACATCATATAGAAATATAAAGTGGTGTTTATAGTAAATAGGAATTTTATAATATAAAGTATTTTTATGTACATTATTAAGATTTTCTAACGTAACCTGAAAGAGAAAATGCTTCTAAGTTTTAGATAGCCATCTAAGTCAAGAGCCAGGAACAGTCATAGTTTCTGGTGTTAGCAGAACCATGGGTTTCTAATTTAGCCAGGGGGTCAAAGACATGGACCCTGAAACTGGTCTAGTAAAGGGAAAAAGGAAAAAGCCTTCTATTCCTTTCCTTTCTTCTTCCATTCTGTCCGTGACATCCAAAAACACTTTAGAACCAAATAGAGATTCTACAGAATCCAATGAAGGGTTTAGAAAATGCTCTATGCTTAGTGAAAAAGGGGTACTTACTCCTCTATCACTCCTCTTTACCCACATTTACACATATCAACTATCAACTATTATATTTTAGTAGAATTTAGACTGGATTATCCTGTTAGACATCAGATCATAGATTGTAGGTCCCTGCTAAGGACAAATGTTACAGAAGTTTATCTTCACAGGGATATTTTTTACATAGGGTCTAGAAATCTTATCTTGTTTAAAAATTAGTTAAAAATAATAATATGTAAAAGGAAAGTAAAATTTTTCTATTTTTATATGCAGGTTTGTCAACATGTAATGCCTGTGAATGAACGACAAGAATGGATATATTATTGTGTGTATTCCCTTATATCTTAAATATTGCTTTCTATTAGAGACTGTCAGGCTAAGAATTATTTCAGGTTTAGTCTTTATTTGTTGATCAACTAAATGCTGATCAATTTAACTGATGTATATAAACAATAATCTATTTAATTTGTATGTATTTATATTTTATGCCCATGTTATATACTTTATTATTAAAATATAAATAAATATAAAATATAAATAATAATGTTTTTAATATGGGGCTTTCTTATCAATTTAATGGGAAATCTGGGCACATTTCACTTACCAATAGTCAATCAAAGTAAAATTATAGGTAAGCTTTTAAAAAGTAATAGTCAGTGAATTCTACAAAATCCTGTACACTTTTGGTTTAATCTCACTCATCAAAACAAACAAACAAACAAACAAACAAACAAAAACCCTCAAAGAAAATGTTAATGGGCCAACTGCAGCTAGTGCCCTTGACTCTCACCCTGGATCCTCACTGTTCTGTCCCAGAAGCCTGACAGGTCACAGACTCCTGTCCATGCCACTGTGATCACAGGCATGTGGCTGTGGGAGGACCAGGGGGTGGCCTTGGCCCCTTCTCTTTCCTCCTTCTGCTGCTGCTGCTAGTGACACACAGCCCCTTCAAAACCTGCCTCTCCACTAGCAGCCTCTACCTCCTGTTGCACCTTTCAGCTTTGAGCTGATACTGCCTCCTCCAAACCTCTGTGGGCCTGTAGGTATTCAGACCCCAGAAGCTGTTCCACCATCACCCATACTCGCGGTTATTCAGCAGGCAGGTAAGATCAGAGGAACAGGCCTGGGATTGGATGTTGAATTTACCTCTGAGGGGACTCTTGTCTTAATGCACTGTAGCACAGTAGATATGACAACTGATGGTAGTGGCTGATGAGTTATTTCACATTTGAACAAATGAGAAAGCTTAATTCTGTAGCAAATCACAGATTCAGGAACGATTTCCCTGAAGACAGGATTTCTAACCTGAACCGTAAACTGATAATCCTCTTAGATGTCAAAGGTCGTGCACATATACTACTGGTGCCCTAAATAACGCAGTTTCTTCAGCTATACAATCTGTTTTTGTATCATCTTGCCAAAAGTTATTTGTAAGATGAGACAGATCAGAATGTAGTATTAATGGCATTAACTCAGAGAACTTGGAGCCTTAGCCATCTAGGAGATGGGAAACCACACTAAGATATTTGTGTTTCAGTCCATGTTTGTGGTAATAGACATTTTGCTGGATTAGGGCATGCATAATATCTTGTGATATCTGTATGGAATTTAAGCTTTCCTCATACAAAAGGATATTGTATTCCTGGACTCCTTAAAGAAGTGGTGGCTGAAGGCATTCAGGTTGTTGCTGAGGAAGGTTTTTCCCTTCTTACATTTGTTACTGAACAAAGGGAGGAAAATTTTTCCCCTCTTCCTTTTGTTCCTAAACCCAAACTTATCCCCACACCCTATGCACAGTAAGCCAATATCTGAGACACCAGTTTTTAAGTAAAGAAAGCTTTATTATCAGAAGAGCAGCCCAACAAAAAGGCTGGGGATCATCCGCAAAGCTGCCTTGCTCTCTTGAGCATAGGGACAGCTTATATATATTTGGGAAAGGAAGTGAATATATGAGAGGAGTGTGAGGAGTTTCTTGAAATCACTAAGTGAGGGGCCTCGAAACTGTCTGGAGGTGTGCATTCTTCCAGACAATGAGGTGTCGTTTGAGACCTGGTACAATCAGATACATCATATAATTTCAAGACAAATGTTACTGTCCAGTCCCCATTAGGTTTTTACAATCAGTGGGTAAACAGGGAGTAGGGCAGAAAAGGCAAAGTTAATGACTGATTGTGCATGAGGTTAAAGGATGCATAAAACATAAGTAGGGATCAAAACAGAATGTGGAGCTAAGTTAATAATACAACAAATACAACTATAGTCCTGCTTCTGCTTTCAAAACAGGTCCAGGAGTCAAGTGTCAGCCTTGCTTTCTAGATTCATTGGCTGTTCTAATAATTAAATAGACATAAGGCAGATTAACAGGAGTAAAAGAAGTTTAATTGTGTGCATATGGGAGCCCCACAAAGACATGAGACTCATAGACAGTCAGCCAGTTGAGGCTTATATACCATCCTGAGCAAAGGAGAGAGGATAGGAGTCTGGGCTTCAAAGGGGAGGAAGACGATTCACAGGAAGATGAGAAGAGTGAATGTCTGGTAAACAAACATCTGCCACACTGTGCAGATAAGTCTTTCTCATTTAAAAAATTATCTCTAGTAATAACTTTCTTCCTGGTACAGGCCGACTATCTAAATTCTTTTAGGCAGTTAAGGGAGAGGTAATAAGCTTTTCCCAAGTCAGTTGGCTCTTAATTGCTTTCAACTCAAAACAACCCACATGTTAAAGTGGCACATTTTGGGGTGGCATATTCTGCTACCCCTCAATACCTTTGATAAAGATGTTGCTATGAGTCCCATCTTGGTTCCAGCTGTATGTCACTGATGCATGTTGGAAGACTACAAATCTCTAGTTCTAAACTTTTCCCCTGGGAAGGAACTGAGTGTATATAGAAACTGCCTGCTGACCTTATGCGGGGATATGAAAATACTCTGTGCTAACCCAAAACTTGGGGCATCAGGTGGCTCGCACAAGCGATAGTCAATAATTGCATTTTTTATTTGACCCAAAGCAAAACCCAGTGTTGCCACCATGTTCCATGGAATACCTGAGTTCTACACTGTTGCTCTTGATAATCTGGGTCTACAAAAAGACACACATCTTCTGTCTCTGACCTCACTGAGGCATATATTCCCAGTGAAGATAGGCAAAGATTGAGTTGTGCAGTTGGTGGTTCAGATGCAAATGCGCAAGAAATGCATGATCACTCAGAGTTGACATTTTAAAACTTGCCACAATTATGTAATTTACTTAACGTTGTATTCAGTTATGTTATCAATGTACTGTAGATGTCAAACTTGTGACCATACTAATGCAATCTTAAAAGGAAAAAAAAAAAAAAGAAAATGCAAATGCAGAAATAGTCATTTAATTATACATTTAGTTTTCCAATCAGAAAATATCGTTAAAGCAAGGGCACCTGGGTGGCTCAGTCGGTTGGGCGTCCGACTTCAGCCCAGGTCATGATCTCGCGGTTTGTGAGTTCGAGCCCCACTTCAGGCTCTGTGCTGACAGTTCAGAGCCTGGAGCCTGCTTCGGATTCTGTGTCTCCCTCTTTCTCTGCCCCTCCCCTGCTTGCACTCTGTCTCTCAAAAACAAACATTAAAAAAAGAAAGAAAGAAAATATAGTCAAAGCAAAATTTGGAGAAATTCATTTTTTATATTAAAGAAGCCAAAATCTAGGGGGCACCTGGGTGGCTCAGTTGGTTGAGCGTCTGACTTCAGCTCGGGTCATGATCTCGCGGTCCGTGGGTTCGAGCCCCGCGTCAGGCTCTGGGCTGATGGCTCAGAGCCTGGAGCCTGCTTCGGATTCTGTGTCTCCCTCTCTCTCTGACCCTCCCCCATTCATGCTCTGTTTCTCTCTGTCTCAAAAATAAATAAACATTAAAAAAAAATTTAAAAAAAAAAGCCAAAATCTAATCACAGTGGTAGGAGTACAGTTGATCCTTGAACATGGGTTTAAACTGTGTAAGTCCACTTAAATGTGCAGATTTTTTTACACTACAGTATTGTAAATGTATTTTCCTTATGATTTTCTTGATAACATCTTCTTTTCTCTCACTAACATTGTAAGAAGAGAGTTATATGATACATATAACATACAAAGTATGTGTTAATTGTTTATGTTATTAGTAAGGCTCTAGTCAGCAGTAGGCCATTAGTAGTTAAGTTTTGGGGAGTTAAAAGTTATACATGAATTTTCGACTGCAGGGGGTCATTACCCCTAACCCATGTTGTTCAAGGGTCTACTGTATTTTGTTCTGACAGCAAATAATTTTTTATGAGTTTACTTACGGATTGCTTTTAATTAAATGTGTTTAAAAATAATAGGACTTAAATCTAAACAGCATTTAATGAAGACTAGTACAGTGCATGAAAAAATATATTAAGTAATTAAGAACTCTATAACCGTAACAGTAACAATACTTTGACAGCTAGTGTCAGCTTTTAAATAGGAATACCAGTATGGCAGTATATTAGTTTTGCACCCAGTACATGCTAGCCCATTGTTAAATGTCATTTGGATTTTTGGCCCTTGATTTAGACACTTGTAAACCAGGTTGTCATTATGTAGCAGTTTGCATTGTTCAGATGATGTGGCTAAAAAGAAATGCAATGTGAAAGCGTTTTACGAAATCCACTAAACTATATATTCCATTACTGAGTTGCAGGAAAGTTTTATCTTCCACCATTGTCTCCACTTACACATATTAAGCATTTTTTTTTTTTTACCCTTTCCCATTACTCACTTGTTATAGTGGAAGAAAAAAAACTTTTTAGGGTAGTTTTGCACAGATGACTGTATTATTTTTAGAGGTAACCTTGCATGTGATTCCATTTAAAAAGCACAAGGATCCTGCTTACCAAGAAGACCTCTAGATGCTTCAGATCTCTCCTGTGTTCTAAGTCCCATTCCTGCTTGTCTCCTTAGTATTGGCTCCCTTGAATTTTACCTACAAACACTCCCTCAATATTGACTTTTCCCCATTATTATTTAGACTCATCTCATTCCCTATCCCTATCATTTCTGTCTTCCCCTTCTCAGCGAAAGGACTTGAAACAATTGCCCACATTTGCTATGCCCACTTTTTTTTTTAATGTTTTTTTATTTTTGAGAGAGAGACCAAGCATGAGCAGGGGAGGGACAGAGAGAGGGAGACACAGAATCTGAAGCAGGCTCCAGGCTCTCGGCTGTCAGCACAGAGCCTGATGCGGGGCTTGAATTCAGGAACTGTGAGATCCTGACCTGAGCTGAAGTCCGACACTTAACTGACTGAGCCACCCAGGCGCCCCTGCTGTGCCCACTTCCTTGGCTTTCATTCTTTCCAGTTAATTCAACTAGTGATTGTTCCCCCAAGGATATCAGTAACTTCCTGTTCACTAAATCTAGTAGATATTTTAAAGTCTTCTCTTTGGCATTCTTCAGATTTTCTTCCCACCTCTGCATTTCTTTTTAGGCTTGTTTTTTTACGCATACTGTAGCCTTTCCCACTTTCCACATTCTCTCTCACCTCAGGCCTTTCTGCCTACAAATAATAATTGTTTCTCTACTCACTCTTCTTCCTTCAGGTCTCAGTGAATATGTCACTTTTTCTAAGAATCTTTCACTGATTACTCCCTGACCAGGACTGCTTTGGTAGCCCTAAAACCTTATGCTCACTCTTTGTTGTAGTACTCATCATACTGTACAGGAATTACTGTTTATTTTACCCTCACTAGGCTGAAAGCAGGGAGTTAACAATTCCAGCATATACCATGGAACCATAATAGATATGTAATAAATATCTGCTGGACAGTTGAGTAAAGTTGGCAGAAAATTAAACTTAACCTGTGGTATGAATTTTTCCTAATTATTAGGGCTATTTGTAAATTAAAAATAGACACATAGGAAAATGTCTCCTTACTATTAAATTCTATTTACCCAGATTTTGTTTTTCATGTCATTAACAGATGAAAACTACATTTAATATTTTGTTGATATTTCATTAGATATTCTAGTAAACCTGTTTTCTTGTGAAGCCAGCAGTTTTCTTTTAGATCTATTTTTGGTGTAGGTCAAATATGATGCAGAAATTTAATACACCACACTAATCATATTTTGGATACAATCCAAGAAAATGAAAATACATTTCTGATTTTAGCCACCAGAGGGTGAGCATATTATTTATTATTCATATTCTTCACTAGATAGAATGAGAGACAGACTGACTGATAATATTTCTCAGCACTGGGTTAAGTCCTTTATGACTTCTAAGATTGCTTTGGTGAAATATATGGTATACTAAGGATTTACCTATAAACAGGCATATACACCTATCTTATTAGAGAATATATAAAAATTATTTCTAACTTGTAAAGTGGATACTAAGTCTTCTGCTCTTAAAAAGGTATTGACTCAAAAAAAAAAAAGGTAATGACTCACTTCCTCATGAAGTTACAAGTATAAGGACATTAAGATGGGCTTGCTAGCTTTATCTAGTACAGTAAAGCCTATCTTTGATACTCAGCCTAGCTTGATTTGGGGGTGGGAAAAAAACTGCTTAGTGATTAGAGGAGAAACATGGCAAACATGGAGAAACATGGAAATGATTTAGGGAAGGTAGATAAAATTAATGTGAGAGACAGTTTAGAGGCCAGGACTAGTAATGGTTGCTAAAAGTCTAGGGGGTAAAGGATTTTGGCTGCTTAAAAGTGTCTGTACTTGTTAACTGTGGTTAGTTTTGTCTAAGGAAGATGAAGAACAGGCATTCTCAGTTATTATGAATAATTCACAAGCTGCCTTCATTTGTGATATTTGACCAAAGTCAATTTGTACTTTAATTTTTTTTTAATTTTTTTAAACCTTTATTTGTGAGATAGAGAGAGACAGAGGATGAACGGGGGAGGGTCAGAGAGAGGGAGACACAGAATCTGAAACAGGCTCCAGGCTCTGAGCTGTCAGCACAGAGCCTGACGCGGGGCTCGAACCCACAGATTGCTAGATCACGACCTGAGCCAAAGTCGGACGCTTAACCGACTGAGCCACACAGGCGCCCCATCAATTTGTACTTTAAAAATAGGTTCTGGGGGCACCTGGTTGGCTCAGTTGGTAGAGCATGTGACTCTTGATCTCAGCGTTGTGTGTTCAAGCCCATGTTAGGCATGAAGCCAGCTTAAAAAAAAAAAGTAAAGAGTTTCTCTATTTTTTAAAATAATGACAGTTCTAAAGATACATATTAATGTTAAAAAGAAGACCTACATATGAGAAAGGGGTTAGAGGTATGGTTCCATTCCCCCAAAATTAAGAAAAATATTTTTCAATTTCTTTGAGACACAATTGACAAATATCCAACATTTTATACATATTCTTAACTTTATTCTTTCCTTTACAATTTAACACAAGATCAACCAACTTAAATTCAAAGCCACCTTAAGTTCAATCATCTGAATGAGGCTAATGTTAACATATAATAGTGCCAGTTACTATAGAATACCAGCATTGTAAGCTTTCTGGTAACTTTAATATGAATATGCAGCATTACTAAAAATCAAATTTCTCTGTGCCTTTTTCTAAACCTCTGTTGCAAAAAATTGGATTTAGCTTTTGAAATAATTGTTTTCTTAAAGGGAGTAAAAATTTAGGAGATGACTAGACTGGAAAATGGTACACAGGGATATCCAATTGGCAAGCTTCTATTCCATATTGCATTAGTTATAACAGAGAAGTAGTAGACATGATCTCTGACCTCAGAAAAAGAAAGAGCTGAGAAAATGTGTTACATGTTAGCCTATTAAGGAATAATATTAACTCTTAAATTAGTAAGCACTGACCATTAAGCATAAACTAGTGAAGAGGGTATGGGAACAGAAAAGGAAAGGAAGGCTTGCCCAAATATTTTCAGGGGCATAAGACTCAGTAGATTGAAGGAATAAAATACGCGTAGCTTTCTTTTTAGTCATGCAATGCAATGTTTTTAAATTTTTTAATATAAAAACACATTTTTAATAACTATTAAAGGAAATGAGGCATGGACTTTAAAATATAGAGAAGTATTACACTAAGGTATTAGACCAAGTTTGATAGAGTAAGTTTGGACAAGTTGAAAAGACCAGTGTGGGTTGGAAGAATCAGGAATGTGCTAGAACTTTAAATGAACTTTGATGGGTTAAGAGAAGATTTCAAAAGGGGTAGGAAGAAATTTCAGGCATTTTCTCATGTTTTTCACTTTTCATAGAGTTTCCTAAATTGTGTCTCTAGTGTTAATATCATAGGCAATAGGTTAATCACATACTCCTTGAGTGCCAAATATGTGTAGAGCACTTCTTTATCAGAAAAGATAGATTACGACAAGCATTATACTCTGTACTTTTAACATACATTTTTAAATGCCTCGTCCTTCATGAAGCCTTTAATCCTTTCTCCAGTCCAGAAGAAACTATTCTACTTCTTGAACTTCTATTTTAAAACTAATACTTTTTTTCCTGTGAGACTTTTTTGTTTTGTCTTGTTTTATTCAAGTAAAAATGGTGTAAATAAGGTAGTTCATTCAACTTTTTTTAAAAATTTGTTTATTGTGAGAGAGAAAGAGAGTGCACGTGCATGCAAGTGAGCGGGGGAGGGGTAGAGAGAGAGGGGGAGAGAGAGAATCCCAAGACTCAGGGCTTGAACTCATGAACCATGAGCTCATAATGGTTGAACCATAGTTCATTCAACTTTCAGTTCAAATAAGGACTTTCCCCTGAAACACTCATTGTATTTAGGAATGTAGTAAAAGTGCTATTTGGGTTCATTCTCTTCATCGGGCAGTTTATTAATACAATATGTAGCCAAGGGTTGAGATTTAAAGTGAAACTGGCATTTTTTTTTTTTTTTTAAGTTCCAAGTGTGGGCCAAAGAAGAATACAATCTTTACAGTGTAGCCTGGTGCCTCTATCCTGATTCATGCTAGGGTGTCTTACCCACCATTGCTTTTGTACCGTCTGTAAAAAGGAAAAAAAAAACATCTTGCATTAAAAAATAGTTTCAACTTTGTGGACCCCCTAAACAGGTTTAGGCTACCAGGGTTTCATGAGCCACACTTTGAGAACTAGTGAGGTAGAGGCTCACTTCCTTTATCTATGGCTCTCCTTGTGAAAGCAAAGGCCTGGACATTTATTACAGGTGAGGTTCTCTGAGTCTTTCGGTGAATTGCCTTCACAGGCATCATTCTCTTAATAAGGAAAATAAAGATAAATTAGGGAATTTAAGAAACTTAAGTAGTATCTACTGCTTCCTAATACTGGCACAGCCTAGTTAAGATGGATTATAAGACTTGTTAGGGAAATAGCTGGTCAAGATGACACAGCCTTTTAGTGTTACAACTCAACTATTTTTTAATTGAGGTATAACTGATGCAAAACCTATCAGTTTCATTTGTACAGCATAATGATTCAGTATTTGCATTTATTGTAAAATGATCAGCACAGTAAGTCTAGTTAACATTTAACACTTCATATTTTAAAAAAAGCTATACAATAAATTTGACCTTTTTGGGGGAGGAGAGCAAGGTTGTATGGTTCTGTTAATTTAAAACATTTGTAGATTCATTTCACCACTACCACAATCAGGATACAAAACAGTTCCATCACCAAAAGATTCCATTATACTATTTCTTATGGTCACATCCTTCTCCCCTTCCCCTTCCAAACACACACACACACACACACACACACACACACACACACACACACACACCCCTAGCCCCTGGCAACCACTGATCTTTCTATTACTATAGTTTCCTCTTTTTGAGAATGTCATGTAAATGGGATCCTGCAGTTTGTAACCTTTTGAGACTGAATTCTTTCACTCAGCCTAATTCCTTTGAGAATCATCCAAATTGTATGTATTAGTTTGTTCCTAGTATTTCTTTCTTTCTTTCTTTTTTTAAATAACCTCTACACTCAATGTGAGGTGCGAACTCAGGACCCCAAGATCAAGAGTTGCATGTTCCACTGACTGAGCCAGCTGGGCACCCCTGAGTAGCATTTCTTTATATGGATGTACCACAATTTGCTTATTCATTTCCTAGGCCATTTCCAGTTTTGGGCAGTATTAATTGAGCTGCTATAAACATTCATACACGGGTTCTTTTGTGTGAACATAATTTTTCATTTCTCTAGGATAGATAGGAAGAGGTGAGATTGCTGGGTCATATGGTAACTGTATGTTTGGCTTTTTAAGAAACTGCCAATGTGTTTTACAGAGTGGTTGTACCATTATGCATTTCCATAAACAATGTATGAGAGTTTCAGTTGCTCTGCATCCTCCTCAGAACTTGATATGGTCAGTATTTTGTATTTTAGACATTCTAAAAAACATTCAGTAGTATCTCATAGTAGTTTTACTTTGCATTTCCTTAAGGGTTTATGATGCTGAGCAACTTTTCATATGCTTAGTTACCATCTGTATATATCCTCTTCAGTGAGGCATCTCTTCAAGGCTTTTGGCCATTTAAACGGGGTTTTCTTTTGAGATTTGAAGCTTTTTTTTTTTTTAATTTTTTTTTCAACGTTTATTTATTTTTGGGACAGAGAGAGACAGAGCATGAACAGGGGAGGGGCAGAGAGAGAGGGAGACACAGAATCGGAAACAGGCTCCAGGCTCTGAGCTATCAGCCCAGAGCCCGACGCGGGGCTCGAACTCACGGACCGCGAGATCGTGACCTGGCTGAAGTCGGACGCTTAACCGACTGCGCCACCCAGGCGCCCCAAAGCTTTTTTTTTTTTTTTAATAAATTCTGGATACATCTTTTGTTGGAGATGTGAATTGCAAAATTTTTCTCTGAGTCTTTAGCTTATCTTTTCATTCACTCTCTTTTGTTTTTAAGTTTATTTATTTTGAGAGACAGAGCCTGTGCATGCAATCAGGGGAAAGATAGAGAGAGTGGGGAGAGAAAATCTCAGGCACTGACAGTGCAGAGCCTGACATGGGACTCAATCTCATGAACTGTGAGATCGTGATCTGAGCTGAAGTCAGACGCTTAACAAGCCTCCCAGGTGTCCCTCTTTTCATTCTCTTAACTGTATCATATGGAGAGCAAAGTTTTTAATTTTGATGAAGTCCAGCTTATCAGTTTTTTTCTTTATTGGCTCATGTGTTTGGTGGCAAGTCTAAGAAGTTGTTGCCTAGCCCTATGTGAAAAAATTTTCTATTTTATAAGTTATGTAGTTTTATTTGGTGCATTTATATCTATGATCTAGTTGGAGTTAATTTTTGTATTAGTTATGAAGTTTAGGTTGAGGTTCATTTTTTGTTTTCATATGGAGGTCAGTAGTCCTAGTACCATTTGCTAAAAAAGATTGTTCTTTCTCCTTTTTAAAACAATTTTTTAAGTTTATTTATTTACTTAGAGAGAGAGAGCGCGCGCGCGCACGCGCGCACAAGTGGGGGAGGGGCAGAAAGAGAGGCCGAGAGAGAGAATCCTCAGCAGGCTCCATGCTGTCAGCAAACCATGAAATCATGACCTGAGCCAAAGTCAGATGCTTAAGAGACTAGCTACCCAGGTGCCCCTCTTTCTCCTTTAAATTGCTCTTGTGCATTTGTTGAAAATCAACTGAAGATATAGACCCATATATTTGTGTGCGTATATTTCTGGACTCTACTTTGTCTTACTGATCTATGTGTCTTTCTCTCACCAATACTACACTGTCTTCATTATGTAGCTTTACATATGGTAAATCTGTAGTCAGGTAATATGATTCCTCCAATCTTCTTGTTCTTTTTCAAAATGGTCTTAACTGTTCTAGTTTCTTTCCCTTTCCAAATGAATTTTTTTTAAGTTTATTTATTATGAGAGAGGGTAGGGCAGAGAGAGGGAGAAAGAATCCCAAGAAGCTCTATACCACCAGCACAAAGCTCGAGGCTTGAGCTGACGATCCATGAGATTATGACCTGAGCTGATGTTGTACCCTTAACCACTGAGCCACCCAGGTGCCTCCTAAATGAATTTTAGAAGCAGCTGTCTATATCTACAAAAATTCTTGCTGGGATTTTGATCTATATTGTGTTAAATATATTGGTCATTTTGGGGAATTGACATGTTTATTGTGTTGGTTGCAATCCATGAACATGGTATATTTCTCCATTTATTTAGGTTTTCTTTTATTTTGTTTTAAAGAAAATAGTTTTATAGTTTTCAGCTTACAAATCCTGTACATCCTCTATAAGATTTACATCTAAATATTTTATTTTATTTTATAAAAAAATTTTTTTTGATGTTCATTTTTGAGAGAGAGAGAAACATAGCATGAGCAGGGGAGGGGCAGAGAGAGAGGGAGATACAGTATCTGAAGCAGGCTCCAGGCTCTGTCAGCACAGAGCCCAACACAGGGCTTGAACTCACAAAACCGTGAAATCATGACCTGAGCTGAAGTCAGGTGCTTAACCGACTGAGCCACCAGGTATCCCTAAATATTTTATTTTTATGAACTATTGTAAATGGCATTATTATTTTTTTAACATTTATTCATTATTGAGAGACAGAGAGAGACAGAGTATGAGCATGGGAGGGGCAGAGAGAGGGGGAGACAGAGCATCCAAAGCAGGCTCCAGGCTCTGAGCTGTCAGCACAGAGCCCAATGCGGGGCTCAAATGCACAAACTGTGAGATCATGACCTGAGCCGAAGTCAGATGCCTAAACAACTGAACCACCCAGGCGCTCCTAAATGGTATTATTTTTAAATTTCAGGTTTTAGTTATATACTACTAGTATATAAAGCATAATTGATTTTTGCATGTTAGTATTGTATCCTAAGACTCTTGCTAAACTCATTTGTTAGTCCTAGGAGTTTTTTCTTTGTAGATTCCTTGGGATTTTCTACATAGAAAAACATGTCATCTGCAAATAGGCACAGTTTCATTTTCTTTCCAATCTATATGCCCCCTCCCCCCTTTTTTTTTCTTGTCTGATTTCACTGGCTAAGACTTCCATAATGATGTTGAGTAGAATGTTGAAGGTGGATATCCCTACCTTGCTCCCAATCTTAGGAAGGAAAGCATTCAGTTCTTCACCATTAATATGATGTTAGCTGAAGATGTTTTTGTAGGTGCCCTTTATTAGGTTAGAAAAATTCTCTTCTATTCCTAGATTACTGAAATTAAAAAAAATATATTTATTTTTGAGTGAGAGAGTGTGGGCATGTGGGGAGGGGGAAGGACAAAGAGAGAGAGACAGAGAATCCCAAGCAGGCTCCCACTGTCAGTGCAGATCCCGGGTTGGATCTCAAACTCACCATCCATGAGATGGTGAGCCAAAATCAAGAGTCTGACGCTTAACTGACTGAGCCACCCTGGAACCCTGAGATTTTTTTTTTTTAAAACCAGGAATGGATGCTGAATTATGTCAAATATATTTTTTGTGTCATTGTATTGTTTTTCTTCTTTAGACTATTAATGTGATGGATTACACTCATTGATTTTCACATATTGAACCAGCTTTTCATTGCCAGAATAAACCCCTCTTGGTTGTGATATGCTGTTTTTACAGTATATACTGTGAATTCAATTGGCTAGTACATTGTTCGGCATTTTTGTGACCATGTATGTGAGGAATATTGGTCTCTAGTTTTCTTGATTTGTATTGTCTTTGTCTGGTTTTGGTATCAGGGCAATACTGACTTTATAAATGAGTCAGGATTGATTCTTCCTCTTATTTTCTGGAAGAGACTATGTGGAAGTGGTGTTGTTTCTTCTTTTTTTTTTAATTTTATTTTTTATTTTTTAAAATTTACATCCAAATTAGTTAGCATATAGTGCAACAGTGGTTTCAGGAGTACATTCCTTAGTGCCCCTTACCCATTTAGCCCATCCCCCCTCCCACAACCCCTCCAGTAACCCTCTGTTTGTTCTCCATATTTGAGTCTCTTATGCTTTTGTCCCCCTCCCTGTTTTTATATTATTTTTGTTTCCCTTCCCTTGTATTCATCTGTTTTGTCTCTTAAAGTCCTCATATGAGTGAAGTCATATGATATTTGTCTTTCTCTGACTGACTAATTTCACTTAGCATAATACCCTCTACTTCTATCCACGTAGTTGCAAATGGCAAGATTTCATTCTTTTTGATTGCCAAGTAATACTCTATTGTATATATATATACCACATCTTCTTTATCCATTCATCCATTGGTGGACATTTGGGCTCTTTCCATACTTTGGCTATTGTTGATAGTGCTGCTATAAACATGGGGGTGCATGTGCTGCTTCGAAACAGCACACCTGTATCCCATGGATAAACGCCTAGTAGTGTAATTGCTGGGTTGTAGGATAGTTCTATTTTTAGTTTTTTGAGGAACCTCCATACTGTTTTCCAGAGTGGCTGCACCAGCTTTCATTCCCACCAACAATGCAAAAGAGATCCTTTTTCTCCTCGCCAACATCTGTTGTTGCCTGAGTTGTTAATGTTAGCCATTCTGACAGGTGTAAGGTGGTATCTCATTGTGGTTTTGATTTGTATTTCCCTGATGATGAGTGAAGTTGAGCATTTTTTCATGTGTTGGTTGGCCATCTGGATGTCTTCTTTGGAGAAGTGTCTGTCCATGTCTTTTGCCAATTTATTCACTGGATGATTTGTTTTTTGGGTGTTGAGTTTGATAAGTTCTTTATACATTTGGGGTACTAACCCTTTATCTGATATGTCATTTGCAAATATCTTCTCCCATTCTGTCGGTTGCCCTTTAGTTTTGCTGATTGTTTCCTTCGCTGTGCAGAAGCTTTTCATTTTGATGAGGTCCCAGTAGTTCATTTTTGCTTTTGTTTTGCTTGCCTCTGGAGACGTGTTGAGTAAGAAGTTGCTGCGGCCAAGATCAAAGACATTTTTGTCTGCTTTTTCCTCAAGGATTTTGATGGCTTCCTGTCTTACATTGATGTCTTTCATCCATTTTGAGTTTATTTTTGTGTATGGTGTAAGAAAGTGGTCCAGGTTCATTGTTCTGCATGTCGCTGTCCAGTTTTCCCAGCACCACTTGCTGAAGAGACTGTCTTTATTCCATTGGATATTCTTTCCTGCTTTGTCAAAGATTAATTGCCCATACGTTTAGTGGGTCCATTTCTGGTTCTCTATTCTGTTCCATTAATCTGAGTGTCTGTTCTTGTGCCAGTGTCATACTGTCTTGGTGATTACAGCTTTGTAGTATAGCTTGAAGTCCGGGGGTGTTGTTTCTTCTTTAAATGTTTGTTTCAGTTTGTCTTTGAGACCATCTGGGTGTGGAGATTTTTTGGAAGTTTTTTAAGTTCAGTTTTCATGGGGCCATTGAATTTACCTATTTCATCTGGTGGGGGAGGATTGGTCGCGTGTGGGTTTTGAGGAATTTGTCCATTTAATCTAAGTTGTCAAATGTATGTGCAGAGAGTTTTATGAAACATTGTTTATGGAGGCTGTAGCGATAATTCCTTTGTCATTCCTGGTATTAGTAAAATGTATCTTCTCTTTTTTTGTCAGCCTTGCTAGAGGTTAATCAATTTTATTGATCTATTCCAATAACCAATTTTTAGTTTCATTGATTTTTCTCTATTTTTGTTTTCAATTTAATTGATTTCTGCTCTTTATTATTTTCTTCTGTTTGCCTTGGGTTTATTTGCTCTTTTTCTAGTTTGTTAAGGCAGAAGTTTGGATTATTGATATGAATTTTTTTTAATTCTAATATTAGCTTTAAAAATCAATACCTTGGGTTGCCTGGGTGTCTCAGTCAGTTAAGCAACCAACTCTTGGTTTGGGCTCAGGTTATGATCTAACAGTTTGTGAGACTGAGCCCTGCACCTGACTCTGCACTGACAGAATGAGCCTGTTTAGGATTCTCTCTCTGCCTTTCTCTCTCTGCGCCTCTCTTGCTCATGTTTTCTCCCTCTCTCAACATAAATAAATAAACATTAAAAAAATCAATACCTTTGGAGCACCTGAATGGCTCAGTCAGTTAAGTGCCTGACCCTTGATTTCTGCTCATGATTGTTGAGATAGAGCCCCGAGTCAGTTCAGTGCTGGGCATGGAGCCTGCTTAAGATTCTTTCTCTCCCTCTCTCTCTGCCCCTCCCCTGCTTGTGCTCTCACTCTCTCTCAAAAAAAAAAAAAAAAAAAAATCAATTACCTTCTTGTGGTTCATACTTTGTTTCTTATATATTAAAAAAACTTTTTTTAATGTTTATTTATTTTTGAGTGACAGAGAGAGAGAGAGACAGAGCACGAGCAGGGAAGGGCAGAGAAAGAGGGAGACTGAGCTGTCAGCACAGAGCCCTATGCAGGGCTTGAACCCATGGACCATGAGATCTTGACCCAAGCCGAAGTCGGGTGCTTAACGGACTGAGCCACCCAGGTGTCCTTGTTTCTTATATTTTATATGTATCTGGACTGCTCTGTTTTTAACTCCTTGAGTACAGGGTCTTAGGTGATTAATCTGAGCCTAAGTGTCTTGTACTACGTGTTTAGTGTTTTATAGATGATTTGAATGGAGAGATGTGTGGATAAAAGGAGAGTGAGGGCAATGAATATAAATTATTTCAAGATAGCTTCAGCATTAAGAAAAATATATAACAGGGGCTATAACAGTAAGGTAAAGGGAAGGAATAAAAATTCACTCATCAGGAAAAGTTGGTAACACCAGTCGAAGCTAGTTTTGATAGGGACTATTCAAAACTTCAGGGTGTTGTACAGAATACTCACTATTGCATTCAATTTTACACAGTGAATGAAACAGAATTCTGTTTCCTAGCCAATTCAAGAAAGAAAAAACCTTTTAACTTATTCAGGTAATTTGAGCAAAATAATTTGGAAATAATTACCTCCATGATTTCTTGATTCCCTGTTTTACTTCTGCTATACCTGATATACTTTCCTCTGTTATTTATTCTTTAGTAGAGACTTAGGATATAGCCTACTTTCTCTTACTCCATCTCTTACTGAACACCTGAAGTCACACTGTAGGCCCCTAGGGAATCAGGCCATGAGTTTGAGCTTCCTGGCTTATCCTCCTCCATAAAATGAAAGCATCTGTATTAGTTTCCTATGGTTGCTGTAACAAATTACCACAAACTTGGTAGCTTGAAACATGAATTTTCCCACAGTTCTACAGGCTGGAAGTCCAAAATCATGTCACTGAGTTAAAATCAAGGTGTCATCAAGGCTGTGCTCTCTTTAGAGGTTCTAGTGGATAGTGCATTTCCTACTTTTTTCCAGCTTTTGGTGACTGCTGGCATTCCATGGTTTGTGGCTGCATCACTCCAGTCTCTGCTGCTATGGTCCTATTGTCTTTTCTTCTGTAATGAAACCTCCCTCTGTTTCCCTCTTAAAAGAACACTTATGATTGTATTTAGAGCTCAAATAATCCAGGCTAATCTCCTCATCTCAAGATCCTTAATTATGTCTACAAAGTCCTTTTCTTACCCTAATTCACATATTGCAACGATTAAGACATGGGTATCTCCTAGGGAGCCATTATTTAGCCTACCACAGCATCCTGATTCCTTAATCAAGAACATTGGTGAAATGGGATAACAGAAGACATTCATTATCTCTTAAAAAGTGTCCTTCCTAATCTGTATTTTTAAAAATCTTATCTTTTTGCTATTTTAAGTATTAATATTTGCATATAAAGTATTCATAGAAATTAATTCAGGCTGATATCCTTTATAGTAGATTCCAAAAATGAATTCTAAGGAAAAAGCCCAATTTATTATATATCAATCTTTTTCACATATAGCTTCATGAATAACCATTTGACACTGAAACATGAGCTCCGAAACTATTATTATTTTGGCACAGGAACAAACTTAATTTCAGAATCAGAGACTCCAGACATCCATTAACTTTTATTCAAATAAAAGTTTTAAGCACCTGAATAACTTAATGGATACAAATAGAAAAGGCATTAAATGGCTTCATATTGCTTCCATATGTAAGAACTAGTCATTATAGCAAGTTACAAATAAATCAAAATTTAACATAATGAACAAAATCTGCAGCCAGGAAGATTTAGGTTTAACAGATGAACTAATATGACATTTACAGTATTGCTCAGCATTAACTTGTATGGATTCATATGGAATCATCATTTAGTTATTCATCAGCCCCAAATAATTGAAAATTCTTGTAGGAGATTATCTATCATTTACCTATCCTGTCAGAGGTCTCTTAATTGAGACATCACCTTTCAGGCCTTGTAGAACTCTTGGGTAGGACAGAGATTTGGGCGACCATTCTAGGCCTAAACTAGAGACTATCCTAATACAGATTCCTCAGTACTTGACACCACCAGACAGGAAGCTGAGTGTATACAAGTAATAATTGTGTTTTGTTTTTAACAATATAGGTACTTTCTAAGGCTTTATAGTAGATTCCAAAAATGAATTGTAAGGAAAAATACATACATGTTAGTGAATTACTTTTCAAAAATTTTTTTTAAATTTTGATAATCAGTTTCTGTATAAGCCATGTTAATGGCTAATACCTCTAGATTACCCACATCACCACCCTGTTTTGTTTCTTTTTTCTTTTTCTTTTTTTTTTAAGGGAGGGGAGGAACAGCGAGAGAGAGAGAATCCCAAGCAGGCTTCATGTCCAACGTGGAGCCCGATGTGGGGCTCAATCTCACAACCATCAGATCATGACCTGAGCTGAAATCAAGACTCAGACGCTTAACCGACTGAGCCACCCAGGTGCCCCTCCAATGTTTTCATTATAAATTCCATACATGTCTTTTTCATTATCAATTGCATATGCACGCCATTTGTTATTTGTTGCATTCAGCAGAGATTGATATCCTATGATAAACACATTTCTTGAAATCATTATAGTTGGAATGCAAATGATTTGTGAAGGGTGAAGTTAAGTTGTCTTCAATGAACACTGTATTTGGAAATGGTATCGATTGACCAGGTCTTGTACATTTATCTAGCCAGCGCTTAACCTTCCTCCCATTTATACACATTTGTATATGTAGACAGAGAAATCATTATTACTTTTCACAGAATTGCAAACTTTTTTTTTTTTTAATTTAAACCTAGATCAAACCTAACAAAATTCTGGATAACTTGACCTCTAGGAAGGCTCCTAACTGGCATATTAATAACTTGCTGAAGTAGATCTTCCTTGCCTTTGAATGTAGCCTAGTAGATTTGAGCTCAGGATTATGGAAAGCTGGATAGCTTATGGAAGAAACACATCTAAATCTTCCTGCTGGGTTGATGTTCCTAAAGAAATTCTCTTTCAAAGGCAGAAAAGCCTAACTTTTCAACTTTTTTTCCACACTGCAGTTACTGGCCTTTAAATGTTGGGAGTTTCTGAGCTCCGTGTCAGACTTTTTTTTTTTTTTTTTCCCCCTGCACTCTGTATTCTCTCCCTAGTGATCTCATTCATTTTCAAGTTTTCAAATACTATCTATATGCTAATGGATTATAAATTCATATCGTTCTGCCAAGTCTCTTTTCTAAGTTCTAGATCTCTGTATCTAACACTTTTTTCTGTACCTCCTTTTGGATGCATGACAGAAGCCTCAAACTTTACATGTCGCAAACAACTCAGACTCATATTGTACCACCTCCAACCCCACACTTCTTATAATAGGAGTGGTATCTCCTAGCAATTTGAGACTGGAACTATTGTAAGAAGTGTGGGGTTGGAGGGTGGTACAGTATGATCCTGAGTTTGGGACATGTAAAGTTTGAGCTACAATGCTAAATGAGTTACTTACATCACCTGATTATTATTTAATGTTTGGACTGGAGCCTGGGTACTTTCAAAAGTGTCTCAGGTGACTGTATTGTGTATCCATGATTGAGAACTATAGACATACAAAACACCATTAATTCTTGCAGAAACTCTTTAAGGTAGGTTTTCTGTTCATTTTATAGTAAAGAAATGGATGCTCACAGATACTAATTAACTTTCCCCATGTCACACATCTCATAAGCGGGGGCAGGGAGAAGCTGTGGCTTTTCTACAAATGACACATTTTCTGAGCAGAGAAGACAATCACTCTCACCAAATCAAGGGGAATGCTAAACCAAAAGGAAAGAATCAATATTCCTACTTAACAGTCAAGGGTCTTTTGTTCACTCTGTATCCTCCATGAACTCTTTCTGGCCACCTCAGTTCTTCTTGGTCTCTTCACCCAATTTTTATTACACAAATAACTGACTTATTTTGATGATGAATTATGTTATACTCAGCCTTACCTTATATTTGTACCTATATTAAGGCCTCCCTGTACATTTCCTAGTTATGAAATCTGGTGACTTAGCAGGCGAACCAGGTTAAGAGCCCTGGTTTTGCAGCAACACCCACCTGAGTTGGCCTCCTGCATATAGTTATCTCCATGGCCGTGACAAGCCATTTAATTTTTTAAATCTCGTTTTGTAAGCATAAAATAGGGAAAAATAAAACTTGTACTTCAGCAAGGATTAGAAACATTCTATTCAATAAACTTCAGTTCTTAGTAAAGGCACCCTAACCAATGGGAAGTAAAGGGTTTGGTCCATCAGTAAATACATGGAAAGTAGTAGGTGGAATACGACTTTTGGAACTGACTCCTTTTTCTGACACAAACTAGTATTTGGACAGAGAATATAAAAAAATAAGGAGTCATGAAATCTACCTAAGGCTGCCATTTCTATCTCTCAGGTTTCCAGAAAGCTATTTACATAAGATACTCTGGCCAAACCACAGGAAATTATTATACTCTGCAATTTTCCCACCCTGTCTCCAACACTTGCCCTCTGACCAAGTTCCTACCCCACGTTCTGCCCTTCCCTGTAGGGAAGGAGTTGCGGATTTCATTTTATAGTGGATTGGCTGACGGGGTGGGGTGGGAAGGGGATATCAGAGAGGCTCCACCCATTTCACTGGAGGCCTGGAGGTGGGCGCTCTCCTTTTCTCTACCCGCCCCCCTGTACCTGCAAAGTGGGCTGGCCACGGAGGGAGGGCCCTGTCCCCGGTCCCTTTAAGGAGGAGGGCCGAGCGCAGGCGAGAGAGCTGGCGTTGCCCCTAGCCCGTCCGCACCGTCACCCCAGAGCAGCTGCAGCCACAGCTCCGGCCTCCCCGCGGTTAGCAGAGTCCGCTCCGGCCCCAAGAAGCGAGTCGCCACCATGGTGAAGATTGTGACGGTGAAGACCCAGGCGTACCCGGACCAGAAGCCGGGCACGAGCGGGCTGCGGAAGCGGGTGAAGGTGTTTCAGAGCAGCGCCAACTACGCGGAGAATTTCATCCAGAGTATCATCTCCACGGTGGAGCCGGCGCAGCGGCAGGAGGCCACCCTCGTGGTGGGCGGGGACGGCAGGTTCTACATGAAGGAGGCCATCCAGCTCATCGTGCGCATCGCCGCCGCCAACGGGGTAAGGGACGCGCCGGCTCCTCCGCGGCGTGCGCCAGGAGCGGGGCCGTGCGCGACGTGCCGCTGGAGTCGCCCGCCCGCCCCCTGCCGCGCTCGGGCCCGGCCACTTCCGCGTGCCGCCCTAGTCTCCACCCAACTTCTTTGCTCTGGCTTTTCCTGGCCCGGAGGCCCCGCGGAGGTCGCGGGGTGCTGAAGGGTGGCCTCGGGGCTCCGCGGAGCTGCTTTGTCGACTCTCCGGGGACGGGCGAGCAGGGCTTGACCTTGGGAGGCCCGATCCTCCGCCTCTTGCCCCGCCCTTCTCTCGCCTCCTCCCTTCCCCACCCCTCCGGCTGAGGCCTCTGACATTTACATTAACCTTTCCTGTGGCTAAAGATACAGTTACAACTCTGAGTGCAGTCGCCTTCACCCGGAAAGGTTAAACGGCCTCTGCCTTGCTCAGAACCCCCTCCCATCCCTACCAGTTGCTTGCTATTCTGGTCTGAGACTGGCGCTTCCCACTGGCTGGGAGCCCGACGCCGTGGGGCATGGTTGCCGGGAGCGCCCGCCCAGCTGGTGCGTGAGACCCGCAGGGCTGAGAAGAGGTTGCCAAGTCTTGCTCTCTCTCCACATCCTAGTTTGCGTTGGGACTGAGCTCCCGCCCTTCCACGGCCTGGTTGCTGGGACGCAGGCTTTTGAAAACGCTAGTCTTTGCCAGATGGTGCTTCTAGATCTGTTCGTCGAGGAGTTGGGGCTGATTTTCATGAGAACAGAAACTGCATACCCAAGGGTGCTCTTATGCAAGCCTTCGTGGCTGGCCAGGAAATTAATGCAACCCCTTGGCTTGCCCCTCGCCGCACCCTCCCCACCAGCTAAGGAACGTTAACTGACTTCAGGGGCAGGTCCACTCGGATAGGTGAAACTCTGAAAGATTTTTTAGTAAACTTTATGAATGAAAAGGTGGATTTATAAAACAGGTAACTTGGACCTGATTATTCATTCACTTTTATAAAACATCTTCTAACGAGTTTCTCTTTCTGTATTTAAAATAAGATTTGACTTATACCTAGCTTTTCTGGAACTCATTTCTTTTAGTGATATTTTTATTCATTTTAGTGATACTTTATCTTTAACATATAAGTGTCATTTTGCCACGCACCACGAAAAGCACTAAATGTGCAGTATCTCATTTATGCTGCAGCCTTATGAGGTCGATGCTATTATGGGCATCTTCAAGTTGCCAGTGAGAAAACTGAAGCCTGGGCAGGTTAAAGAGGAACTATAAAAGCAGCACCCAGAATCTAATATAGACCTACCAATTACAACTTCTGTGAAGGAAGGGACCCTTAAATCTATAAGGAACTATTATTCCCTAGTTTGTAAAATATACACTGGGCCCCAATCTACATCTCCCTCCCTGAGTCAGGCATTTATAAGCATCAAGGAGAGAAGGTCCTCTGAATAGAATATGCTCTTGAGTTTTCAGACAACCACAAATTCCCTTAAGAGCAAAAATAGATGTTACCCAGTAGATCCCTTCATTTCCTTATCACCTGTGTTGAATATGTATTTCATTCATTCATTCATTCATTCAAAAAGACTGAACCTATGCCATATACAGAAAATGTGTGGAATAAAAAGACAATTCAGACACAAGACTCGTACTTAAGGAGCTTACGTCATAGTGGGAATTTTTGAGGAAAGTTGTCCATTTGGGAGTAGTGTAGGATGGGAAAGAAAAATTTAGGCTGAGACCAAAAAAAAAAAAAAAAAAAAATACATGTATGTTTTTAAAACCTCATCCGCTTTTAGCTACTGCTTTCTTGCGTTTCCCCTTTTTGGCCAATTGCCACCACTGATTTTTCACCCATTCACTTACCATCTCCTTGCAGTCTGGCAGTCTGGCTCCTTCTTCCTTCACCACTTGCCAAGGTTACTAATGACTTTCTGGTTGCTAAATCCATTGAATACTTTTTTTAAGGCCTTATTTGGCCTTCTTGTTGCCTTTGGCATTGCTGGTTTTGCACTTTTTAAAAAAAAATAAGTTTTTATTAAGTTTATTTATTTTGAGAGAGAGAGAGAGAGAATATGCATGAGTTGGGGAGGTGCAGAGAGAAGTGGGGAGAGAGAATCCCAAGCAGGCTCCGCACTGTCAGCACAGAGCCTGATGTGGGTCTTGAACTCACAAACCACGAGTTCATGACCTGACCCGAAATCAGGAGCCGGATTCTCAACCGACTGCACCACCTAGGCATCCCTGGTTTTGCACTTTTAAAGTCCTCATTCCCTTGCCTTGATCACTCTCCTGATTCTACTCATACTTTTTGAGAGTTCCTTCATGACCTGCTTGCGCTGTGTACACCCTAGCTATTCCTAAGTTTTTGTCCTCAGCTGCTGCTCTCTGATTTTATTCTCTCTGTCTCTGTCTCTCTCCTTACCAGGGATGTAAATATATTCCTCCTGTCTTCTGGTGTGATTCAATTCAGATAACATCTTCAGAAAACTTTGCCCAACAACCTCTGTCTGCCACTTTCATCCCCCCCATTAAGTGCTCCTTTCTTATAGATACTTCTAGAATAGATTAATGAAATCCCAGTGAAATTATCTTCACATGTGACACTCCCCTCTAGAGAGTAAACTTCTTTAAGATGGAGTCTGCTTTTATCTGTATCTGCAGATAGTGCAGATTTCAGTGAGTCCTGGTTTCAGTTGCCCTGAATTGTGAACAGTATGGAATATACTTCAAGTTAAGTGTATTCCAGCCCTTAAAGCCAATGTATAGTTGGTGAGCAATAAATTTATTCTCTTCAAACATTTATTATGTGCTTACTTTGTATCAGACATTGTGCTGAGTACTTGGGATAGAAAATATTCCTGTCCTCAGCAAAAACAGTATAAAAGGGGAGGTAGACAAGAATAAACAGAGCACAGTGCATTAGGTGTTACGATGGAGGTGTGTGCCAGGTACTGAAGGGGGAACAGCATGGAGGGCTGTACGGGTGTGCTGTCCTTTCTGAAAGTTCGTGTTAGGCCACTTCACCTGGATGAAAGACCTACCTTAATTACCTGCTTTTGCAAACGGCAAACCCAAAGCAATCTGAAGAGGACTTTTGCTCTTATGAAGAAAGGTGAAAACTGAAAGTAGAGGTCAGCATATGGTGTGCAGGGGGTCATTAGAGAGGTAGCAGGGACCCATCCCCAGCAGCAAGAGTGGCTCCACCAAGCGCTTTCCCCTACACTCAACGTCTGCCGCTATAGCTTTGAACTGTGTGAGCTTCTCTGCTTTATCTTGATTTATTCTGTGTATCCATTAGCAAGATGTGCCCTAAGGTATCAGAAAACACTAAGAGGTTTATTTCTGGAGTCTGAGAACACTGAAAGTGGTAGCTGAATTGAGGCTTAAAGTTGGAATTCCTAAGGTGGGTTTGTCAGGGGAAGAATACTAGACAGAAAAGAATAAAAATATAGGAGTTGGACACTGCTGGGCAAGTTAATTAACTTCTGATCCCCTTTCCCCCACTTTTCTGTAAAGGTTGGAAGCAATGAGACATACCCATAGAGGTTCTTGTGAGGATTAAATGAAATGAGTTTAAAAGTACCTGTAGTGTTGGGGCACCTGGGTGGCTTAGTCGGTTGAGCATCCGATTTTTGGTTCAGGTCATGATCTCGTGGTTCGTGAGTTCCAGCCCTGCATCAGCTCACTGCTGTCAGCACACAGCCCGCTTCTGATTCCCTGTCCCCCTCTCTCTCTGCCACTCCCCTACTCACATTCACTCTCTCAAAAATAAATAAAACATTTTTAAAAAATTAAAGAAAAAAAGTACCTGTAATCTCTTGTCACCTGGAAGCTGATTGACACTTTGGGGAAACCTTACGATGGGCCTGGGACAGGACTTTGTGTTATCAGTGTTCTGTTGATCTGGGGACACTAAGCTAATCATGCCCAACCTGATGCAGATATTAACATCTCTTCCCCACCTTTCATAAATACTATCATTGTCCCCCACCTTCCTCTACCCTCAGTGGCCCCAACCAATATAGAGGGACTCCATGTTAGAAGCCAGTGGCATGCAAGTGGCAAACACCTAACTCAGATTAGCACGGTGAGAAAGGAATTTACGGGCCTCTGTAACTGAGACGTCTTAAGAGATACCAGAGCAGACAACTCAGTTCAAACCACTCCTGGTCTCTAAAAATTGCTCTTGGGCCCAATGGTCTGCATGTGACCAGTATTAAGAATTGGGGAGAGTTCAAACTCCCAAGTAAATGAATGTTTGGATATTTTGTAAATTTTTTTAAATGTTTTATTTTTGAGAGAGAGAGAGAGACAATGCAAGCAGGGAAGGGGCAGAGAGAGAGGGAGACACAGAATCCAAAGCAGGCTCCACGCTCTGAGCTGTCAGCACAGAGCCCGACATGGGGCTTGAACTCACCTACCATGAGATCAGGATCTGAGCCAAAGTCAGATGCTTAACCGACTGAGCCACTCAGGCGCCCGAGAATGTTTGGATATTTTGAACGATAGTTCATCATTATCTCCAGCAAAATAAATAAATAAATAAATGCCTGCGTGGAAACTTGTGAGTAAGCTGGTTTTCTTTCATCAACCCACAGGGGTTCTTGTGTGTTGAATTCCTTTGTTTAATCTCCAGACTCCTTACTAGAATATATCTTTTTTAAAAATAGATAAAACAAAACATACAGGATTACAAAGGAATTATTATATTGAAATTCAATTATCAAAATATTAATCAAATTTGTGATGCAGCAAGATCTGTATGCTTCCTTACTGACACATTAAATAACAATATTTAGTGGGAAGTCTAATACTGTCTTACTTTAGAGTGGTGATAAGTGATATTTTGATACATCTGCAATCTCAGTAATTTTAGATAAGTATAATATGATATGAAAATATCTGTGATTTCTATTGATGATAAAGTCCCTGGTAGTATTTGTAATGGTAATAATAATAATAATTGTATGTTGCCCATATTCATAATTCAAGGAGATGCTAAATTTCATTTAGAGGTTAATGAAAATAAAGCTTTTGTTTGTTTTGCCATTCAAATTCAAGGACACCATTGAATTCTACCCAGGGATTTCTTCTAAGGATCCTGAGTTAAGAACCCCTGCACTAAATAAATGATCCTTTTTATTTTTAATGTTTATTTTTGAGAGAGACAGAGTATGAGAGGGGGAGGGGCAGAGAGAGAGAGGGAGAGACAGAATCCAAAGGAGGCTCCAGGTTCTGAGCTGTCAGCACAGAGCCTGATGCGAGGCTCAAACTCATGAACCGTGAGATCATGACCTGAGCCGAAGTCAGATGCTTAACTGACTGAGCCACCCAGGCGCCCCACAAATGATCTCTTTTTAGGGTCAGGTACTGCTTGCACCAAAATGGGCATCAAATACATGACATAGAGATTAAGGGTCTCAGGTTCTCAGATCAAACCAGTGGGGCTTTGAGAACTTTGTCTTAACTGGAGGAACTCCACTGTCTCCCATTTGGGATGAATCACCCTTTCCCGAACTTTCATGAGACCAGCTGTAAGCACGGGTAAAGGGACATGTTTCTAGATATAGTTCTGAGAAGGAAATGAAAGAATACTGGGGAGGAAGGGGGATGTTTTGGGACTCTGAGGTAACTGGTGTTAGGTAGAGGCACCTTGCTACCTTTCCTTAAAATCTGATGTCCTAGGGCAAGGAAGACTTGGCAGAGAACCATCTTTGGGTCAATGTTTAATATGCTATGACTCCCATTAAAAAAAAAAAAGTCCTTTAATTATGATGGCTTATGAATGATTGTTCTCCCCCTGTTCACACTTTGTTTATTTGAATTGGTATTAAATACCAAGATAGGGGCGCCTGGGTGGCGCAGTCGGTTAAGCGTCCGACTTCAGCCAGGTCACGATCTCGCGGTCCGCGAGTTCGAGCCCCGCATCGGGCTCTGGGCTGATGGCTCAGAGCCTGGAGCCTGTTTCCGATTCTGTGTCTCCCTCTCTCTCTCTGCCCCTCCCCCGTTCATGCTCTGTCTCTCTCTGTCCCAAAAATAAATAAATGTTGAAAAAAAAATTAAAAAAAAAAATAAAAATAAAAAAAATAAATACCAAGATAAATGAGATACTGTCCTTTTCCATGCAGGAGTGGGGGAAATAAGACACAAGAAATACATATATGTGCAAAGAACAGAATTAGAAAAAGTGCTGAGTGCAGGTAAGGGAGAGAACATTCTGGACTGGGGAAAGAAATGGTGGAACTTGAATTGTGTCTTGAAGAGTGGATAGTGTGCGAACAGAAGAGGGGGGTGCATAGCCGAAAGAGCTAGCTAAGTAGAGGAATGGACAAGACTGTTTTATAGAGCCAGGTGCTTAGCCCTTACACAGCCTTTGTTATGAAAAATATTTTAAGCAATTTGTTCAGGAGCCTCTCTTTCTTGGCTTCACTGATCTAAGTCAGACTCTTTTCCCCTCTCACTCTGTGTTACACTGCACACTCCCACTGCTACTCAGAGTTGCACATTTGAGAAGGAGAGCCATCATAATTCAGCACACGCACTACACAGCATTGTGCCCTGTGGCTTTCTGCTTGGCTCATATTTGAAGTCTCTGTTAGAGTTCCCTATCAAGGCCTGGTGTCCCATCATCGCTCAGTTTTGGAGGCTCTGGAAGATGACATTTAACGGTGCCTTCCAAAGTGAATTTGATGTACACCAGTGGCCTGTATTTTAACTCAAATAATGTGTACAATTACATAGGTTCAACTTGTAACAGAAACTCAAACAGCAGTGGATGAAACAAAATGGAAGTTTCTCTCTCATGGAATAGTCTAGGTCTAAGCACACCAGGACTAGTATGGTAGAGCCATGGGACCCAACTTCCTTCAATCATATGGCTCTGCCATCTTGAAGGTGTTGCCTTTGCCCACCTGGTTACAGGTGGCCCCCACACCCTTATCCACATTTCAGCCAGTGGGCACTGGAAAAAGGTGGAGCAAAGTGTTTTGTTTTGTTTTGTTTTTCCTTCCCTTTAAACAATCTGGAAATTGCACACCTCACTCCTGCTCACAATCCATTGATTAGATTTTCCAGACAGGCCACACTTACCTGCAAGAAGGGCAAAAAGATGCAGACTTTATACTGGGAGCCATGTGGCCAGCTAAAAAGGGGTGGTTCTGTTATCTTAAGAAAGGAAGTTGCAAGTAGAAATCTCTGCCATGGGCCACTTCTTTGGGCATGCAGACAGCCATGCCCACTGTTCTTCCCGCCCATGAAGCACATCACTCTTCCTTGGGGGCGTCACCTCTAATTCCTTCCAATAAATATATAGAGTGATGTAGTTATAGAAGTAGAGCAATCGCCAGCCATAGTATTCACACTTTGCTGCTGGCTGGGAGTGCAGACTCCTTGGTCTGACAATAGAGTAGGTCCATAGGGAGCCCTGATTCTGCACTCCGGGAGGGATTTTCTTCCTTCCTTCCTTCCTTCCTTCCTTCCTTCCTTCCTTCTTTCCTTCTTTCCTTCCTTCCTTCCTTCCTTCCTTCCTTCCTTCCTTCCTTCCTTCCTTTTGTTTTTTCTTTCTTTCTTCCTTTCTTTCTTTCTTTCTTTCTTTCTTTCTTTCTTTCTTTCTTTCTTTCGGTTTGTTTATTTATTTTGAGAGAGAGAGAGAGAAAATGAACGAGCGGGGAGGGATAGAGAGAGAGAGAGGGAGAATCCCAAGCAGGCTCTGAACTGTCAGCGTGAAGCCCAATGAGGGGCTTGAACTCATGAACTGTGAGATCATGGCCTGAGCCGAAGTCAAGGGTTGGACGCCTAACCACTGAGTCACCCAGGCGCCCACAGGAGGGACTCTCTTATTCTTTGTCCTCCATGCTCATTTATCCCTAGACACTAGGCTATAGGTTCTGAGAGTTTGGGATCTGCACAGCTTTTGCATCCTGCTTTCTGCTGATAAAAGTTGGGGGGTGTAGGAAGGCAGGAGTTGCTTTTGCAGACCAAGTTAGTGTGGTTTGTTTCACTATATAATTACTTCAAAAGTTTATTAGGCTTCTTCTGGCCTCTTCTGATCAGTTCCATGTACTGATAACCACAGTGAAAATTCTCACGTAGATAGAGTTTTAAGCCTGAAAACTTTGGCTTTTATTTTCTGGCCTCTGTGCTCTGTTCCTCCTCTGATGTCTCCATCATGATAGCCGCCTTGAGACAGAAAAAGCTAGACTAAATAAGAAGGCGGTATCTTTAATTCAATCTTTGCTGGTGGGCCAGTTTTCATTGTCCAGCAGGGAATCCTGGGAAAGAGTTGAGTCCACAGACCTTTCCTCTACACCTACTGCTTCATGTATAAGCTGCATTAGCTGGGGAACATAGGTAGTGGTCATTTCAACTCTGTAAGGCTACAAATACTGGACTTGGACAACACAGTTTGCAGACCATAGTTAAAGAAAACATCCTTAGCAGAGCTATAACCTCCATTTTTGCCTGTGGACTAGCTAGTCTTTGCCTGAGCTCCTCTCTGTTGTGGCAAGAAGCAGCCAACAAATGCTCCTGTTCTGAATTCTCTCACCTGTTTGCCTGGGTTTGGTTGACCAGTGGTCTGCCTTCCAAGGTAGCAGTGATAATAGTTTTGCCATGGCATAAAAGGTATGCTGATGCTGCATATTTTAGATTCTGTTTTGGTACAGAATATCAGATTTTATCACTAGTTAACATATAGATTTGTCTGTGAAAACAAGTTACTTAAACAAAATAAAAGATCATAGTAATAGAATCCTTTCTGTAATAGACTGAGTGTGGACAGTCCTGGGCTGTTGTGGGTGGCTCTGTTTTGTAAAGGGTCCTCTATTTCTTTTCTTTTATTCCTCAGCCTCCCCTAGTGAATTGCCCTTATCTGCATGATCCAAGATGGCTTCCTACCACCATATGGTCATTCTGGGCAAGAGGAAGGGGAGGAAGTGGGAGGAAGGCACACTTTTTCTTTTTCTTCTTTTTCTTTTTAATTTTTAATGTTTATTTATTTTTGAGAGAGAGACAGAGCATGAGCGGGGGAGGGTCAGAGAGAGAGGGAGACACAGAATCCAAAGCAGGCTCCAGGCTCTGAACTGTCAGCACAGAGCCCAGTGCAGGGCTTGAACCCACGAACTGTGAGGTCATGACCTGAGCTGAAGTCAGATGATTAACCGACTGAGCCACCCAGGTGCCCCAGGAAGGCACACTTTTCAAAGAGACTGCATATCTTCAATTTTATTCATGTCTTCTGCACCAAAACTACAGCAAGGGGGGCTGGGAAATACCCATGTTATTCTGGGTACTGTGTGTGAGGCTAACCATTGGGGGTGACAAGCAAAATGAAAGGGATAATTGATATTGGGGGACATTCAATAGTCCTCACTGTCCTAAACATGCTTTCCAAATCTGGTGAAAACCATGCAGTCATTTTCAAGTGATAGAGATATAGAAGAAGACAGAAACTTAATTTTATATAGAGAACTAGATTTTTGGAAGAGAAGCTATCATTTATTCCAACCGCCATATTAGAAAGGAATCAAGGCACAAACATTCCTATTGTGAAGGACTTTTTAAATAAACTACCTTATTGAAATATTATTCACATATCACACAATTCACCCATTTAAAGTGTACAATTCAATATCTTTTTTTTTGAGAGAGAGAAAGCATGAGCAAGGGAGGGGCAGAGAGAGAGAGAGAACGTGAGCAAGGAAGGGGCAGAGAGAGAGAGAGAGGGAGAGAGAATCCCAAGCACACTGCCAGGGCAGAGCCCAATGCAAGGCTCCATATCACAACCGTGAGATCATGACCTGAGCCGAAATCAAGATTTGGATGCTCAACTGACTGAGCTACCTAGGTACCCAAAGTGTACAATTCAATGTCTTTTTAAAATTTTTATTTATTTATTTATTTTTAGCATTTATTCATTTTTGAGAGACAGAGTGCGAGTCGGGGGGGGGGGGGCGGAGGGGAAGTAGAGAGAGACAGAGACACAGAATCCGAAGTAGGCTCCAGGCTCTGAACTGTTAGCACAGAGCCCGATGTGGGGCTTGAACTCACTGACTGCCAGATCATGACCTGAGCTGAAGTTGGACGCTTAACTGACTGAGCCACCCAGGTGCCCCAATGTCTTTTAATGTGTTTACAGAGTTATGCAACTATCACCATAATCTAATTTTAGACTATTTCCATGACCCTAAATGAAGCCCCTTGTGTTAGTAATCAGTCCCTCTTATTTTCCTATGTTTTTGGCCCTGACCAACCACTAGAAGTTTGGGTGGGTGGATTTTACACAGTCTAGTTTGGGTTGCTAGGCAGAAGAAGTTTCATTTAGCAAGTGAAGCTCCAGGAACACAAGAAGCAAAGTCAAAGGATTTGTGTCAAGAATGGTGGAATTAGTGTCTCATGCTTCTGTGTGTGCTGTCCTGAGCACTGGAGACACAGAGTTGAAGAAGTCCCCTTTCTCAAAGAGCCTTTGATTGAATGGGGGAGGACTGATACAAAAAAAAAGATAATCCTCCATGGATTTTTCTCAGCAGACTCCCTGTCCAAAGCAGACCAGGCTGTCAGTAAAAAGGAGGAGAAATTTCTCCAGGAGAATAGCTTCTTCATTTTCATGAGCGTAAGCAATCAGATTTCTTTTTTTGCAAACATATTTGAACTTATATATCCAAATTAGTATTGTACCCTACCAAATCACCACTCTGGGAACCGTACACTTATTCCAGTGATGCGTCTAGTGCTCAAAGCATTTTGAAACTCCTCTATGGGAATTATTTTTCAGCCAGTCGGTTTATGGGTCACCTAGGAAAACCAGTCACATTATTTTATAGTCATGCCTCATTTTTCACCTAAAGCGATGTAACAAGATTTGATCACCCACTTTATTCATTAGACATGGCTCCAACCAATTTTTGTCTCTTTTCAAAGTTCAAATCTACTCTCAGAGGATTAAATTTGTTATGACTGAAGACTTTCAAAGGAAGTGCCACAGACTGTTAAGACAGTTGCTGAGAGAGTTCCAGAAATGTTAGTGCAATGTGAGCACTGTTTGAATAAATATGTTGCTTCCCAAGATGATTGTTTTGAAGGAGATAACATTAATTTAAATGAAAATACTCTGGCATAACTGTTAAAAATGAGTTCCCATATTTTGTGCTGTTCAAGCATGCTGCCCTGTGGAGAGGGTCTTAGAAGATAGTTCATGCTGAGGAAGATTCTGGCATTATGCTTTCCTTCGGCAGATGCCTGCGGTGGCCTAGGGATATGGTTCTCTTCCATTCTGGTAGGCATCTAAACATGCTTTGGTCAGGCATTTAGAAATTGTGCACAATGAGAAGGTTTGTTAAAACACAAGTAGACCGAATGGCCCTGACCTAGGATGAGAGTCCTGTCAGCTCTAAGCCACAGAAACTAGAGACCTAGATGTTAAGATTGTGCCCGCCTGACTCCAAGAGGTCATCTCATGATTGCAAAGAGGCCAGAAAATGGAGCTGAGATGGCTTGACTGGGTGGGGATGGGGAAGGATCTTTTGCTTTAGTAATGAAACTGTTATGTTACACTGCCTCATGGGGATGTTGAGAAATGCATTCTGTGAGCAGAATGAAATGAAGTATGTTTAAAAATGAAGTAAAAGGGAAATGAGTGTAGGAGACCCAAATGGAAATGGGAGTGAGGTTGGCACCTGTTACAAAAGCCAAACCTCCTCTCTGAGCTGGGCCACGTGGTTGTCCATAGTCAAATCTGTGAGAAAAACATGATCACACAGCTCGCCATAACCAGTTCCCCCATGTGTAGATTTGGTATAAAAAGAGTAATAATAATATCTGCCTGGAAACATTTATGTGAGGATGAATTATAATTTGTGAAGCGCTTACATAGTGCCTGACATTGTCTTTGCTAAACAGAAGACTTGGGTGATTCTAATGATTGTTATGATTATCCCAAACGCTGAGCCCATTTGGGCACAGAGGGGAGGTCTTCTGTGTCTGCCACCATACCCACCACATAGATGTCTTATTCGCTCTCTATCCATACACTATCCCTTGAGTTTGATCTGTGAGGCAGAGGTTCACAGTGGCTGTGACTCTCCCTCACAGGCTCCACAGGCTCATTGATTTGGGGCCTTTACCTTTTTGGAGTCCTGAGCCAGCAGTGGGTAGTTGAAGATGGTGATCGTAGGGTGGACCTGTGGAATAGTTATCTGGCCCAGGCTAATGTCATGCTGCTGATGAGATGCTGCAAGAAATGTATGCTGGCATTGCTGTGTGCTGCCTATATATGCCGGACTGTATGGATTTGTTCAACAAACATTGTTGAGCCCTCTCTAGGTGTAGGCACTGTGTGAGATGGTTGGGGGTACAAAGGTGAATAAGACAGAGTCTTTATTCTCAGGATACTCATGCAAGTAGAGCAACATCCATAGGTAGTTAACAAAACTATGGTGCAAATGCTAGTATGTTGGTTTCCTATGGCTGCTGACAGTTGACTATAAACTGGGGGGCTGAAAGCAACAGAAATTTATTTTTTTCCTAATTCTGGAGACCAAAAGTGTGAACTCAAGGTGTTGGCTGGTCTTTGCTTTCTCTGAAGGCCCCAGGGGAGAATACTTCCTTGCCTCTTGCAGCTCTTGGTGGTTCCACGTGTTCTATGCTCATGGCTGCATGAGCCTTCACGTGGCCTTCTCTGTGTCTGTCTTCTCTTCTGTCTCTTTTAAGGGTACTTGTTACTGGATTTAGGGCCAACTCAGATAATCTCTGATGATTTCAAATCTTGATGATTTCATATCGAGATCTTTTTTTTTTTTTAATTTTTTTTTTCAACGTTTATTTATTTTTGGGACAGAGAGAGACAGAGCATGAACGGGCGAGGGGCAGAGAGAGAGGGAGACACAGAATCGGAAAGAGGCTCCAGGCTCCGAGCCATCAGCCCAGAGCCCGACGCGGGGCTCGAACTCACAGACCGCGAGATCGTGACCTGGCTGAAGTCGGACGCTTAACCGACTGCGCCACCCAGGCGCCCCACATATCGAGATCTTTAATTAATATGCAAAGACCCTTTTATCAAACAAGTTTGCATTCACAGGTTCTGGGTGGACATATCTTTGCAGGGAGAGGGTGGAAGTAGTTACCATTCAACCTGCGTCAGCTGGAGGAGAGAAGTTCGGGGAATCATGAGAGCACAGAGGAGAGCAACCAGCCCCACTTGGAGGGGGACGGGGAGAACCAGGCTGTCTTCTCCCCAATGAGATGATTTTTGGGGCAAGTATGGAAACATGAGGGAGGCCTTATCTGAGAGTAAAGTAAGGGCAGAGGCAGAGAGCAGTCATTGGTTTAGTGGATGTGGCTAATTTGTTGTCCTAGTTTAAAAAGTATACTACTGGGGCGCCTGGGTGGCTCAGTCGCTTAAGCGTCCGACTTCAGCTCAGGTCACGATCTCGCGGTCTGTGAGTTCGAGCCCCACGTCGGGCTCTGGGCTGATGGCTCAGAGCCTGGAGCCTGCTTCCGATTCTGTGTCTCCCTCTCTCTCTGTCCCTTCCCCGTTCATGCTCTGTCTCTCTCTGTCTCAAAAATAAATAAACATTAAAAAAAAAATTAAAAAAATAAAAATAGAATGAAAAGTATACTACTGGTAATAGTTGTTGAGAAGATTCCAGAGCTCCATAATCCAAGGTGCTTTGTAGACTTCTGACCTAATGCCAGATGGGAGACAGGCCATGTGGTGGCTCCCAGAATCTTACCAAACAACTTTAGTGCATAGTAGTGGGTTGGAATTGAAAATTTGGGTTCAGATCTCAGTTGTACAACTTACTGTACAATATCATGCAGTCTGCCTAACTACTGTAAAGCTCAGTTTTCTCATTTGTGAAATGGGATTCATTCTAATATCTGTCCTATCGGAGAGTTTTAGAAGAATTAAATTAAGTAACAGGCACACAAAGGTTTTGGGAATGGTTAAGATGTGAGCCAAATGTGTGTTATTATGGTTGTTTTGAAATCCACTGTTATTTCAGGAAAGTCACCCCCCTGGACTAATATAAGCCTCCTGCCAAAACAAATCTCAATATGCAATGTTATCTAGCATCTCTCAAAGTCCAAAACCTAGATGTGCTAAAGGATAACCAGAGAGTAAAGATCTCATGCCATTCTGAGGATCTTAGTGGGATATCAAAATGACCCCTTGTACATTAGAATTTTGTGGCAGTATAGCTTTTCATGTCAGATAGATTGAATTTGATTCTTGGATGTTATTTATTAGCAGTTTAATCTTGGGCAAACTGCTTGAACTTTTTTTTTTTTTTTTTGCTCATGTATAAAATTAAAATAATGTCATAGAGGTGTGTTTAGGAAATAATAAGATATACGTAGGAAGTCACGTAGCATAAAGCCTCACATCATACTCATGATAAGCACATTGCTAGTGGGGATTCTGATCAGAAATACAGATACTTTAAACTTTTCTTTGTTAATGGTCCCCAGCCAGCTCCCACCTTTCAATTTTACTTCTTAGCTTTGTCGATGACCTATCAAGATGCTCCACACCCGTTGGCCAATAAATTTCAGAACTGAAATGTCTTTTCTTACAGAGAATGTTTCATGCCCAGGGCATGGGGTGGGGGATCTGTTCTACATAACTTTAGGCTTTTAGAAATATGTTATCAGCTTCATACTTAGTTATCTCATATCAAAAGAACACAGAAGCCAGCCCAAATAACACAAATAGCCCAAATAACCCAAGTAACCCCAAATAAGTAAAACTGTCCCTGAGTAGCTTAAGTGCTAGGCTCAGTGTTCGGTGTTTGCACCAGATCTGCTACCCATGAGGGTTTTAGCGTCGCAGTTCTAGTAAGTGGTTGGGTCTGCTTGCTCAAGCAGCCTCTTTTGAATATTTGAGGGGTTGCGTTCTGTCCCTCAGACATTTGCTGAACATTTTGTCGTTGCTCAGTATCCTGCTGTGCATTTGGGACATGCACAGGTGCATTGAGACAGTCTCTGGCACCCCGCAGAGCTCATCATCCAATGGGCATTACCATACAGTGTGACAAGTGCCTCCTCAGGGTGTCATTGGGAGTCCTTGGGAGAGGGGCGCGGAGAAGTGGTCAGAGGAAGCCTCCAAGGGGAGATGTATTCGAGCCAAGTCTTGAAGGATGATGAAAAGGAAGCCAGGAAAAAGTGAAGGCATTCTGCATGGAAGGAGTATGGGCAAAACAAGGAGGCCATTGTGAGAAGTAAGCCCACAGGCTTAGACTTTAAAATAGAAGTCTTTGTGACTCCTGTACTGCAGAAAGGGAGGAGGGTGGCAAGGTGGCCAGTGGTGAATTAAGGACCACATGGATCCTTAACCCCTGATGCTTTCTTTTACATGCTGGCCAACCTAAGATACAGTCTAAGAATTATCTTGTGAGTCTGGTAGGAAGGGAGAATCATGGAGACTTAGGTTAGCAAACCTAAAAAGCTATTTGTTTATTTATTTATTTTAATTTTTTTAAACGTTTATTCATTTTTAGATAGAGACAGAGTATGAGTGGGGGAGGGGCAGAGAGAGAGGGCGACACAGAATCCGAAGCAGGCTCCAGGCTCTGAACTGACAGCACGGAGCCCAACGTGGGGCTTGAACTCACGGACTGTGAGATCATGACCTGAGCTGAAGTTGGACGCTTAACCGACTAAGCCACCCAGGCGCCCCTAAAAAGGTGTTTATGAGGAGGACTGGGCCACAGTATTTGTCCAGTAACACGTCAGAGCTCTGTTTGCTGACTGTCTTTAACCACCAGAATATAAGGCATACAGCAGTCTGTATGTGACCCAATGTTTTCATCAGGGCAAGTCTTTTAACTTGGGTTGGTTGATCTAAATCCATATCATAGAATGTATGATGCACAGTTCACTCAGTTAAATCACACATTTACAGACAACAAAAATTTACCAAAGAAATTAGACCTGCACTGTAGCTACACTGTTTCCTATAGATTTCACCCTGATATTAGTGAAGGGGTGGGGTGGGCCATGACCCTCTTTTTCTCTTGTTAGCTTTAGTCTCTGTCTCTCTCTTACCACTTTCCTAGCCTACACTGAAGTTTGCTTCCAGGAATGAGCACCTCTCTGTCTTTCTGCCTGTAATTATACGGGGCTCCTCTTGGAAGAAGCCCAAACATTGGGCCTCAACCACCCAGGCTAACTAGCTCTACTTCCTTCACTATTGCAGTTTCTAGCTCTGTTCCTAATTGTTATTGCACAAGTCTGTGTGCTGTAGAAATTACCTAAGATGCCAGTACGTAGGCAGAGTGTGCTCTGTTGTGGATGCCTTGTGGTTTGGGAAGTTGTCTGATGCTGGGAGTAATTTTATAGTTGAGGTTGGTCTTAGGACAGGAGACCATGTACTGGGTGACTGACTGCCCGGAAAAGCTCACCTCTGCCCTCAGAAACTCTAGTCAGAGAGGTCGCAGGATGCTCTTCCTTTGACAGTTCAGCCAGCCAATATTTAAGCTGCTGTCTGCTCCACTTTATTCCAGGTACCAAAGTTACAAAATGTGCTGTCCTTTTCCTCATCACTGAGCAGGGGAGCAGGCTTATTTGTATATTCCAAGCCATGGTACATACCGTGTTATTTAGTGGTAAGAATCAAACACTTTGGGGCAGTGTGGGGAGAGGTCTCTCCAAGGGCCTCTGGCTCAGACCAGCCGCTCTGATGCAGAGGGATCAGCTGTCCCTGGACCTGGGCTTGCCTTTTTTTGTTTGTTTTTAGTTATATTTATTTGTATTTTAAAAAATTTATATTAGTTTCCTCGGGCTGCTGTAACAAAATACCACAAATGGTGTGACTTCAAACAGCAGAAATTTGTTTTCTCACAGTTCTGAAGGCTTACAAGTCCGAAATCAAGGCATCACAAGGCCATGCTCCTTCCAAGAATCCTCTCCTGCCTCTTCCACCTTCTGGTGGTGGCCGCAGTCACTGGTACAACCCAGCTCGTCTCTGCCTCTGTCTTCACGTAGCTTTCTTCCCCCTGTGTCTCTGTCCCCAAATCTCCCTCTTACAGAGATACCAGTCACTGGATTTAGGGCCTACTGTAATCCAGTATGACCTCATTTTAATGTGATCACATCTTCAAAGACCGTTTTTTTTTTTTTCAAATAAGGTCACATTCACAGGCATCTGGGGTTAGGATTTCAACGTAGCTTTTTTTTTTGGTGGAGTTTTCAACCTACAACCTACAACCTACAACCTGTGCTCTGCCTACCAAGTGCAAGTAGGTTGTGCAGTCCACTAAAGCTCATATACTTTGCAGTTGGGCAGTATCCCTTTGACAGTCACCTGGGATCTATTTCCTTTTCATTTTCTACAAGTTCAAATGTGTTTGGTTACCCAAAGGAAACAAACAGCTAAAGCGTCAGCTTTGGCATTAAAGCTGGCATTGAAATCTGCCTTCCCAATTTATTAGTTGCAAGATGTGGAGTAAGTCATTTCACTTCTCCAAGCCTCAGTTTCCTCATCTGTAAAAGGGAAACAGTGAGATTCCCTGCATCGCAAGGTTGTTATTGAGCCTGCATGAGAACCTACATGTAGTGCTCTGCACTGTGCTATAAGCTCTTTGTACGTTCTCATTTAATCTTTTCAACAATTTTTTTTTAGTTTATTTATTTTGAGAGAGAGAGAGAGAGAGAGAGAGAGCGCGCTCACGAGCAGGGGAGGGGCAGAGAGAGAGAGAGAGTAAAGACAGAGAATTCCAAGCAAGCTCCGCACTGTTAGCACAGAGCCAGACTTGGGACTCGAACTCACGAACAGGGAGATCATGACCTGAGATGAAACCAAGAATCAGATGTCTAACTGACTGAGCCATCCAGTCACCCCAATCTTTTCAATAACTCTTTTTAAAAATTTTTTTAATGTTTCATTATTATTTATTTTTGAGAGAGTGATAGGCAGAGTGCGAGTCGGGGAGGGGCAGAGAAAGAGGGAGACACAAAATCCGAAACAGAGTCCAGGCTCTGAGCTGGCATCACAGAGCCATCACAGGGTTCAAACCCATGAACTGCTAGATCATGACCTGAGCCAAAGTCCTATGCTCAACTGACTGAGCCACCCAGGTGCCCCCTTTTCAACAACTCTTGAGAGCCTGGTATTTATATCCCTGTTTCACAGGTGAGGAAATAGAGGATAAGTGATATGCCCAAGATCACTAACATACTAAAAATTATCAAGAGTTGGGATTCAAACCCAGATTTCCACTATGCCATATTCCTCAAGGTAGACATTTAAAAAAAACTTTTATTTATTTTTGAGAGAGAGAGAGAGAGAGAGAGCAGGGGAGGGGCAGAGAGAGAGCAGGAGACAGAGGATTCAAAGCAGGCTCTGTGCTGACAGCAGAGAGCCCGATGCGGGGCTAGAACCCATGAACGATGAGATCATGATCTGAGCCAAGTTGGACACTTAACTGACTGAGCCACCCAGGCGCCCTGGTAGACATTTTTAATAGAGTTATCTACAGCTGTAGTCTGAGGGTTCCCAAACTTTTTTATGTTGTAGTCCAACTTTTTATTTCTCTGAAGCCTGTTTGCACTTAAACCATAAGGGCAGGAGAGAGTACCTTGCTGCCCCCTTGAGATGCTGTTCATCCCAGGAATTCCTATAAATGTTCAGAGGGGAGAAAATACCCATAGTTCTTTAGATCGCTGTTTACAAAGCTATTATTTATTGAGTACTTACCATTTACATGGCCACATATTACAGTGAGAGGCAGCACAGCATGATGGTTGAGTGTGGGCTCTAGAGCCAGATTGTCTGGGTTTAAGACCCATCTCCACAATTTCCCAGTTGTTTGGCCTTGGGCAGATGATAAATCTGTGTCATCTGTGTCCATGTCCGTAAGATACGGGCTGAGAATGACAGCCTTGATCTTACAGTGTTGTTGTGAACATCTCATGAGTTAATGCTTGTAAAGCACTTGGAACACTGCCCAACACACCGACCTACTGTGATTATTTCCTATATACAACAACCTTTAAAGCAGGTGTCATTGTCTCTATTTTACAAATAAGAAAACTGAGCCCAGAAAGACCATACATAGCCAGAATGTGGCAAAGGCAGGATTCACACCCAGGCCTGTCTGACTCCAAAGCCCTAGAGCAGGGGCTATAAATTCCCCTTCCATCACCTTTTCCCTGGCCCCTTATACATATTCACTACCCAGACCCCCCCTATAGCATTAATTTTTTCCTGCCTGGTCTCCCTTGCTCTAGAGATCAGAGGCTGTATTAGAAGGATGTGATCAGCCCTTATCAATAGGTCTTTCTATTTTTGGTAGTTTAGATAGCATTTATTGAGTGGCTACTGTATTGCCAGGCAATTGTGGTAAACGCTTTACATGCCTTTTCTCACATACTTTGAGAACCTTTAAAGGAAGTTTTACTATCCCCATTTTACAGAAACTTAGGCTCACAAAGATTCCACAGAAAAATTCATCCACTTTTTGTGGTCATCTCCATTTACTTCCTTTACAGCTGGACATCCTCGTTTCGCCAGGCCATGTAATTGGAAAAAACCTTAATGAGACCGAGAACAACCTCACCATACCCTTCTTAAAGTCCAGAAATTCCACCACGTTTTAGTTATTTCGTAGAGGGCCAACCACTGTCTGCCACAAAACTCCAGGGCGCATGATTCCCATTATATTTGAGGAGAATGGGGTCCCCTAGACTTGTGCGATGCTGCTGGGCCAGCTAGTGCGCCCCCTTGTGAGGTCATGAGAAATCTTGCATGTTTTTCCATTTTCCACCACAAGAGGGAAACACACAACCATGAATGAATTTGAAAATAAAGCAGTTATTTAGATTGACTTTTTAAATTGATTAATTTTTAATTTTTTTTTAAACCAAGGGGTTTTCATAAATAGTTTCTGGTAATATCCAGAATATGGAAAGATACTCTTTTAGCTCCAAATGAATACTCTTAAGGGAGTTAAATGAAAATTTTCTTGAGGGTGTTCCAAAAAGGAAATAAAAGATACATATAAAAATTTTATATGAGCCATATAAATGGCCTCTTTTATAGGTCAAAATGGTTGAATACTGGTAATTTATAATAAAACAGGAGCCCTCTTTACAGTGCAGTATATAGTAAGTAATATGTAGGAAGCCCTGTGCAACTTCAAAGGTTGTTTTTAGGTTTAATCATACGAATTAAGGATGGCATTTGTGGAGGTAGGGAATGCCTTTCTTATATTCTCTTTCTCCTTCAGGAGCTCATAAATCCCTCTTGAGCTCCCAGATTAGCACTTATTAGTCCATTTGTTAATTTTAATTTTTTAATTTTTAATTTTTAAAAATATTTATTTTGAGAGAGAGAGAGAGACAGAGAGAGAGAGACAGAGAGGGCATGAGCGGGGGAGGGGCAGAGAGAGAAGGGGACAGAGGATCTGAAATGGCCACACGGATAACAGTGAGGCCAATGTGGGGCTCAAGCTCATGAATGGTGAGATCATGACCTGAGCTGAAGTTGGATGCTCAACCGACCAAGCCACGCAGGTGCCCCATCTTACTCCCTTTTTATTTTTTTTATTTTTTTTCTTAATGTTTTATTTATTTTTGAGACAGAGAGAGACAGAGCATGAGCAGGGAAGGGGCAGAGAGAGAGGGAGACACAGAATCGGAAGCAGGCTCCAGGCTCTGAGCCATGAGCACAGAGCTCGATATGGGGCTCGAACTCACAGACTGTGAGATCATGACCTGAGCCGAAGTCGGACGCTCAATTGACTGAGCCACCCAGGCGCCCCTTACTCCCTTTTTTTAAAAAAACAATCTGTTGATTTATCTATCTCTCTCTTTAGACCAAAAGTTTCTTAATGACTGGAGTCTGTCCTCCCGTGGTGCACAATGTTTGATAAAATGAATGGAGCAAGTCAGTTTTATAGTAGATATTGGATACGTGGGTGAATAAACGGATGACAGACAGATGCTAAAAGATGTGTACGCTCTGATGCAGTGGTTTTGTTAGTTTTTGATGTCAAAATATGCTTCAGGAGTCTTTTTTGAACCTGAGATTCTGTACAGCTTTGAGCCACATGTCCCTTGGAATTCTTCAGACCTTGTACCTTCTTTATAGTTTAATGTAACTTCTCCATTTCTTTAAAGGACATTTCCTAACTCTGTTAAAACACTATACCCATTGATAGGTATGGAACACTGCTACATAGTTTCAGATGGGTTTGGGGCAGTAAAAAAAGCTAACCCTTATGTAGGGCTCACCACAGCCATGCTAAGTTCTTTACATTTATTAAGTCATTGTATCTTTATGCAAAAACCTTGCAGTATATACTAGTTTTTCTTTATTTTTTAAACTCTCTTTAAAGGATGAATTGTTTAAATTTGTTTTAATGTTTATTTATTTTTGAGAGAGAAACAGAGCGTGAGAGAGAGAGGGGCAGAGAGAGAGGGGGACACAGAATCTGAAGCAGGCTCCAAGCTCTGAGCTGTCAGCACAGAGCCCGATGCAGGGCTTGAACTCATAGACTGCAAGATCATGACCCAAACTGAAGTTGGATGCTTAACTGACTGAGCCACCCAAGTGCCCCAAGGATACATTGTTTAAATTGATGTATAATTCCCAGGTTTTGGCACACACACACACACACACACACACACACACACACACACACTGATGTATAGTTGACCTGTAATATCATATTGCTTGTAGATGTACAAGGTAATGATTCGATATTTGTATATATTGCAAAACGATCACATTAAGTCTAAGTAAGTACTATTTACAGTCCCTATTTTAAATATGAGAAGGTGGGGCACCAAGAACTTAGGTATTTTGCCCAACGTTCACCCTAATAGTAAATGATATTCTGTCTCCTTACTGTTGACTGAGGTTGCTCAAAGGGAGAAAGAGAGGGGGGCACCTGGGTGGCTCAGTCGGTTGAGCGTCCGACTTTGGCTCAGGTCATGATCTCTTGGTTCGTGGGTTTGAGCCCCACCTCGGGCTCTGCGCTAACAGCTCAGAGCCTGGAGCCTGCTTCAGATTCTGTGGCTCCCTCTCTCTCTTCCCCTTCCCTGCTTGCACTGTGTCTCTCTCTTTCAAAAATACACTTGATCTTAGCCAAAAGGCCGAGAAGCAATTCTCTCTTTCAAAAATAAATAAACATGAATTTTTTTTTAAAAAAATGAAAGGGAGAAAGAGAAGGACTTTGCTGTCTTCCTCTTCTTGCCTGGATGGGCCAGCCGGTGGAGCCTGCCTCAGAGCTGCCAGGTGGGAGCCAGGCACCACTGAGGCCCACTCAACAGAGTGAAGAGCGGCAAGTAGTAGCACGTGTCAGGAAGCGAGGCCGACTGCAGTGAGTTGCCAAGAGGATGGCTCCATAAGGTTAGAGAGGGGCCTCCTGAAAGCCGGGGGTGGAGTGGACAGTTGGGTCTCACAGGAGCCTGAGGCAGGAGGAAGCCCTGCAGCCACTCTCTGCCTACCCTCTCTGTTTATCTCAGCACATCTGCTTTGTTTCTTTCTCCTCCGCTGACTCGGTTGTCAGTGTGAGCTGGTGGGTTTTTGTGTGTGTGTGTGCATGTGATCTTAGTTATAAACTCATTTGCTCAAACTCCTATGAACATTTCAAATTTGTAAATCAAATGCATTTATTTACTTTTAACATTCTTTGTCACGGGGCACCTGGGTGGCTCAGTCGGTTAGGTGCCTGACTCTTGATTTCACCTCAAGTCATGGTCTCATGAACCGTGAGACTGAGCGCCGTGCCGTGTCTGTCTGACAGCTCAGAACCTGCTTGGGATTCTCTCGCTCCCTCTCTCTCTGCCCGTCCCCCGCCTGTGCTTTCTCTCTCTCAAAATAAATAAACTTTAAAAAATAAAATAAATTAAAATTCCTTATTTAACAGGCAAAGCTTGGAAGTATTCAAGTGGAAGTCTTGTACAGGAAGCCAGCTGAGGAACAGCAGGATCCTCAGAGCCACCACAGCTGAGGAAGGAATCCTTTTTTGCGACCTTGGCTAACCTTCCAGTCTCTCCTCTAAGCTATTTGATGTGCCACTGGCAGCCAGCCAACTTTCCAGAAACATATCAGTTTAGATTCCTTTCGCTTAAAAATTTCCATAGCTTCCGGCAGCTACAAAATAAACTTTAGTGTGGTTCATGAGACTTTGTAATCTTGCCCCAACTATTTCTGCAGTCTCACCCCATTCCTGCAACCTCTCAAGAGCCATAGGGCTGTGCGTGCACCTCTGGGGCAGGGCCATGGCTCCCACACTGTGATGGCTTCTCCCTGACATGAACTTGTTAAGAACAAAGGCCCATGCACTTTTTTTCTCTCCTCCTCCACCTCCCAAATATGAAAAAAAAAGTTCATTATCTTTACATCGTTTTCTAGTTCACAAAGACTTTCATAGACATTTGGTGGGGTCGTTATCACAAAAACCTTGCGAGGCAGGTATTATTATCCCATTTTAGAGACGGGGAGGTTGAGGATGGGAAGGGTGAGGGGTTAACAGTCACTGATAATCTACTAGATGCCAGACACAGCACAAAGTGTTTTCACATATGTAACCTGATTCAGTTCTCAGGACAACCTTGAAAGCTGTCCCCATTTTACAGGCTCAGTTCAGTTAAGGAACTTGCTCAAGATTGAATTTCTCATGCAGTTTAAAGTCAAAGATTTGAGCCCTGGTTGTATCTGGCTCCTAAACCTGTGGTCTTTGCATCGTCCTGCACTGCCTTGCCTGGGGCCGGCATTTACTACATGCTTTCTTACTGTTGGTGGGAGAAATGAATGAGTGTTTCCCATCACTTGGGTCACACACCTCAACCACTCAGGCAGGCACCTGCAGCTGTCACAAGTGCAGGGCTTCAGGCTGGGGGTGTGATGATCCCTGCTGCTTTTAGCCCAATTAGTAGCATTCTTTCTCGTGCTTACACCTAGAGACAGCCTCCACCACTGTGGACAGCCCATTCCCCACGTCCACTACTGTGGCATCAGCTAAAGAAGAGCTCTTGGTGTGAAGAGGTGAACCTGTTCAGGGGCTGGGTCCAGCCCTCGCAGGAAGCCTGGGACATAGTAGTTAGCTACCCAATAAGTACTTAACTGATGGAAAGAAAGAGAGATCGAAGAAACGATTGGCAAGTCAGTCTACACTCTCTGTTGTGTTCTGCTAGGAAGGTGCCTGCAGATGACAATAGGGGCTGGAGTCTTTGCGTGCCTGGGAGCGAAGGGGTTCATAACTCTGCCGTCGTGAAATTGATTGGACCCAAGACCAGTACGAAAGTTCCTTGTCTGAAGGGAGTAATCCTTAAATCCCCCATATGGTTTAAATGTAATTTGTGTCATTGTGAAGGGAGTACTGGCGATGCAGGCGAATTCATTAGGCCGAATTGGGTTCGCTATGCTCGACAGTAACGTTTCCGAAGATGAAGTTCAACCTTTGCTGGAGAGCTAAAACAAATGAGTTTCTTAATAGCTGCCCCACTTAGTCTGAGCGTCGTAGGAAGCTTCATGTTCTTAATGCCCCTTCTTTTTTTACCACACTTCACAGTCCATCTAGCATTGCTGCCTCTGGTAATATTTTTATATGGGGTTGAGTTCTACAATGTCCATAAAATTACGGCTCCGGCCCATTTTTAGAATAGAAGCTTTTCTAGGGCAAGGGCTATGTCTTTTCGCTTTAATTTTGCATATTGACAAACACTGTGCCAGGCATATGTAGTTGCTGACAACATTATTCTCTGTTCTGGGATATAGAACTCTTTCCTCTGGGGGCTTAGCTTCAGCATACACTTAAATTGCTGGGTATTCGTTGACATGTGCAAGAGCCGTGAGAGAGGGAATCTTCCCCGGTCCATGCCTCGCTGGAAGGCTGGCTCATACACAGGAAGGTAAAAAGGTCCATGTGCCCACATAGATATTTCCATGCAAGAGGGATATAGTGGGTTCACCTAGTGACCGGATTCCACAGGTTCAGCATATATGATCCCCTGGTGCTCAGTCACTTCTGTTTCCTCTGGTGTTAAATATATTTTTTTTAAATATGAAGATGATCTACAGGGGAGGTAGATTTAAAAATCCCGAAATGACATCAACCCTAAGGTGGCGTATCTAGTATGTGGAAGGTTCAGACTGGAAGAACTCCAGCATTACTGGTTTGCAATATTTCTTTCTAAACTACCTTGTAAAAGTTTTTTACTTTTAAGAATCAGAATAGTTACATTTGGAATACTTTCTGTATCAGTTTTTAGATGGTTAGCAACCGGTGCTAGGTGCAAGAGCGGGTTTGATTCTGGAAAAGTGCGGCTTTTAGGACACTTTACAGTGTAAAAAAACATTTTTAGAAACACGTTGTGGTTCCTATGAGAAAACACCTCACTGGTAAGCTGAGGTGTTCTAGCATGTGACGTGGCCATAGTCTTCAAGAAAAAAAAAAACAAGTGATTCCTATCCTTTGAAGCAAGATCTGTTGGATCTCATGCTGTGAACAAACCCACTTTTATGCTTGTAATTTTTGCATTGAACATCTATTTTGAATTTGCATAATTATGCCTTGATTCTTCATAACTTCTCATTTTATGAAATTGATTTGCATTAACCAGAAACGGTAAATAAAATCAATGCGTGGGGAAAAAAAAACCCAGAAGAGTGATACTTTCTTGGTTCCAGCTTCAGAAAGAGCTGCACTGAGAGAGTGGCAGACCACCAGCAGAGAACATGCTGGAATATATGGGCAGAGAAGCTTCAGCTGGGGATGTCGGAGCACCCTTGTGACCAAATGCCCCTAAGTCTACCCTGGGATTTCTTGTTAAGAAAACTACCAATTGTGTGGTTGGTTGCTCTATTATTCCCAATGAAAAGATTATTGGGTTGCTATTTCATAAATCTTGATTTGTTATTAAATATGTCAAGACACATATGCTGGTATAGTTTGCAAACATACCTAAAACCAGAAAACTTAGCACCAAACTTTAAAAAAAAAATGAATCAAGCATGCATTTATTTTAAGTTGAAATACACTAGGTATGTAAACTACTGTTCATACAGCAAGCTTGCCTCATAAATTAATTTCTAGAGAATTTTATTTTTAAAAACTAAGACCCCAAAATAAACTGTAACAAGTGTCTGTTGGCTGACTGGTCTTCAACTAAATAGACATGGTCTTGTGAATTTTTTAATGTTATGTCTCGAGGTCTTCCCTGCACGTGGGCCAGCCCCATTTGTCACATGAAGGAGACCAGGCTTCCTTGCCAGTGGGCTCCAGCTCCTGGGCCTGTTCATTCTGCTGGCCCTGCACAGAGCAGCCCCTGAACCACAGGGACGTTCTTGCCTTAGGACAGTCTGCTGCTCCCAGTCTTGTTGGCTTTTGGACCTGGCTTGACAAATTAGCAGAAAAATACTCAGATTTTTTTTTTTAAATTTTTTTTCAACGTTTATTTATTTTTGGGACAGAGAGAGACAGAGCATGAATGGGGGAGGGGCAGAGAGAGAGGGAGACACAGAATCGGAAACAGGCTCCAGGCTCCGAGCCATCAGCCCAGAGCCCGACGCGGGGCTCGAACTCACGGACCGCGAGATCGTGACCTGGCTGAAGTCGGACGCCCAACCGACTGCGCCACCCAGGCGCCCCTCAGATTTTTTTTTTTTAATGTTTATTTTTATTTATTTTTTTTGAGAGGCAGAGAGACAGAGTATGAGTGGGGGAGAGACAGAGAGAGAGGGAGACACAGAATCCGAAGCAGGCTCCAGGCTCTGAGCTGTCAGCACAGAGCCCGACGCGGGGCTCGAACTCATGAACTGTGAGATCATGACCTGAGCCGAAGTCACATGCCCAACTAACTGAGCCACCCAGGCACCCCTCGGATTTTGTTTATCAAGGGGTTATTCATGTTTCACTTGAAAACCTGGACTGTAATGCATGTCAGACTCTCCAAACATGTGGCGTAACTGGTGCTGGTTGACTTTTCAAACATCCTTAGCAAGTTCACCAAAACCTTGACAGCGGAGCTCCTTAATTGTCAGCTTCTGCTGAACCAGGTAAAGAACGTGTATGAATTTAAGTAGATTATTAATAAAATCTTAAGGATCAGATGGGGGTTGGATAATAACTTTATTCAGGTAGAATGTTTTCAAACATCTTAGGTTCTTCAAATGCAAAGAAAGGACTTAACCTGCTTCACTGAAAATGTGTTCTTAAAAGCCACGTCTGTGTAAAACTGAGAAAATGAGAACACAAAATGTAATCTTATGTTCATATTATTTTTCCAGGTAATAACCTGATCAAACCTCGTGCGCTCAGAAAAGTATACGTTTTTCCCCCTCCCTGTTTTGCCCACATTTTCAAGGATTTGGTGCATCTCCATCCCCACATTTCCATAAGGTCAAGGGAATGACCAAGCTGTTGACCATTCAGGGCATATTTGTAGGTATCTTTTCTTCTTGATAGAAGAGCTGAATACTGTTTTGTTAAATCCTTGGTGGACAATGAATAAATCTGTTTTTCTTCCAATTGGAATTGCATGCAAGATGTAAAAAATTGCTTGGGTATCAAAATGATGTGATGTAAGGAAACCAGAGGTAACCGAGATCCCTCACTTCCATTTTAAGATTGACCTTTAACTTGCTACATGGCATCGAACAACTGTAGCAGCAGATGGCCTTCTCAGTGGTGAGTGCCCAGAGAGACTCTGCTTCAAGGGCTGTAAGGAGCCACACCAGGGTGTCCTGTTCAACAACGAGCCTGCTTCTTGGGACTGGACTTGCTCCATCGCTGCCTGGGCTCTGAAAGTGGAGTCTGGCAGCCATCTGGTGTTTGTGACTGACGTCTGCCACAAGCAGTATCCTTTGGAGCTACCTAATGGGGAAATGAAGCAAAAATAATTGAAGGGTATTTGACGTGGTTATGTGGGCAGAAGTATCCTCACCAAAACAGCTTGGAAGTTGTGCTTTGTGTGTGGGTGTGGGTGGGTGTGTGGCCCTTAACTTTTCTCAAGGGGTGACGACAGCAAGGAATTAACCCAGCTTCCTCATCCAGGCACGACCTCTATTTACTTACTCAGATGACACTGTTGCAGCTTCAGGTTCAGACAGACTATGTTGAGGACCCCTGACTGCTTTCTGGACACCCTCTTTGAGCCAAGTGGTGAAAATGAAAGATGAGTGATTTTGATGAATGGATTTCTGGAAAATACAGAAAAATGGAAGAAGGTCCTCTCCCTCTGTTGACTTTTGCTACTGCTCCCTACTATGACCAGAAACCAGGAACTAGTGGATTACGGAAGAAAACCTATTGTTTTGAGGCGAAGCCATGTTATCTGGAGAATTTCATCCAGAGTCTATTTTTTTCCATAGACCTTAAAGATCGCCAGGGATCCTCACTGGTAGTTGGTGGAGATGGGAGGTATTTTAATAAATCGGCGATAGAAACAATAGTGCAGATGGCGGCCGCTAATGGGGTTGGTATATGATAAGTATTGTTATGTTTCTGGCTCTCCACATATGTTTCTTTCTTCATTTTGCAGAAATATACAAGAGTACACAGATTTGTATGTTATATACACTTCAGTTCTACTAACATCCAGTTAGTGTTTCATTGTGACTGCAGAGAATGTGTTTCGTAATATTACTCCTGAAATTACATTAGTCACATTGGGATATGGGAATGTAAGTTCGGCTCTTTGTTGTACTCTGTGCCTCTTGCTTGAAAAAATACCTGTTGCCTTTTAGACATTTAAAGCACACCCCCAGCCTTAAGCTGTCTTATCTACATTCTAACTAGTCCCGAGGGGTACCCTATCCTATGTTAAGAAAGCTCCAATGAGTAGTAGAGAGAGGAGGATTTTGTTTTCTTTCAATGGCTTCCTTGTTGAAGTTCAGTCACTTGTCAAACAGGAAAACAAAAGCCAGGGCATGCTGTTGTTTGTGGATCCTGGTAGTCATGCAGAAATGCCAGGAGGGGATTGGAAAATGTTAGGTATAAGCCTACCAAGAGGACCTGTTACAGGGGAACCTGCTTATAATGACCTTGGACACAAAGAAGCCCTGTGTGCAGTGAATTTGTGCAGCAGGGTAGAGTTAATAACTCCTGTAAGACTATAATATAAGGAGGCTCTGCTAACAGCTCTGCATTGTGAAAAACTGCCTTGCCTGAATTAACCAAATCAGAAGGAATCTTGTGCCAGAAAGCATTGATCTTGATAATCTAACAATTTGCACAGTCCCACTGATTTGCTGTAAGGTGGGCATCAGGACATTGCTGTTTTTGCTCTGCAGATTCCTCTGTGGGACCAAAAATATATTTTTAGTGTTTTAGGTTATACTTAGCAATAATTTGGAGCACACAGCCCCTCAGAACTCATAAATTTTAAAAATCTGTTGTATTTCCTTTCTGGGAGTGATTCTGGTTCTGAGAACATAAAAATGTAGCATGGCAACCAAATATGTTAGACATTCATCGTCAGTCTGTTTCAATAATACGCCGAGCAGGTATGATTGCAAAACCCAAATTAAAAACAAAAACACACCACCAAATGAAATTTAAAAATGATTGTAGTTATAATGCAAAGTTTCCTTCATACCCACTTTCAGAATCTGAATGCCTCGCATGTAAAAATTGCTGATAAAGCACTCAAATATGAAATTATTATGAAGCATACACATTTTTAAGATAAAATGTGACATGCTATAAATTTCACCTTTGAGGAGAGCTGTGGAGGGAACGGTATTAAGATGCTTTTAATCTTTAGAGAAAGAATGAAAGGAACATTATTTCTCCGCATATATCTAGATTGTTGAGTGGATCTGGTACACTGTCCCCTTTGCTGTGATATATTTGGCTTCATTTCATTTTTGTGTGGAGCTGAAGGATGTGGAAGAGGTGGTAGGAATGTGTAATTCAGGCAGACCCTATAGACTTGCTCAGATTTACGATCTGAAGGTTTGCTAAATAATGCATTTAAGTGATAATAATTGACTAAATATGGCAACTGCCTATTTGTTAGAGCTGTGGCAGCCCAAGCAATATTTTCAAATCTTCTCAAGGGCATTCTTTATTTAAAATAGTATTGCATTTAAAGCACTCATGCAACTGAACTGGATTACTTAAAACATGAGTGGACCAATAAAGCACTTTGATCTGATAAAACCTATCAAATCCTAGATAGTTCGATTTCTTCTTTTTCTAACATATCCTCATTTCTGACTACTTTAATGTCCCTTTGATTGTGGACAGAGCGTTAGGGGGGAAATGTAAAGGAAAGATAATGTATTGCCACAGATTTTGGTAGGAGTCAGTGTGCCTTCCTCACCTCTGTCGATACCCCTTCCCCCTTGGGCTGATTCTCGGAAGACTTTTCAGCCTTGTGAGCTAAAATGGAAATCATATCATTTTTTTTCTCTATTACACTTTCATTTTGTGCATTTATGGATTGTAAAATATAATTTGCCTTTGTTAGAAGTTTCCTTTTGTTTTTATTTACATAGAGCTGTTTGCATTTATAAGAGAGTTTTTTTTTTTTCATGATGCTTCTGGGAGCTAAGAAGTATAGGAAATTTTAATGTATAAAATAAGACATTGGTGGGGCCCCATTTACAATACTGATATCTCATTTGGCTTCCAGAGCTTTAAACTTAGAGATATGTTTAGAAATAAGAATATGTGTATATGACTAGCAGGGCAAAGAAAATGGAACTTGTTTTTGTTTTTGTTTTTGTTTTGTGAAACATAGGAAAACACCAGGCCCTATTTTTTTTTTAAATTTTTTTTTTCAACGTTTATTTATTTTTGGGACAGAGAGAGACAGAGCATGAACGGGGGAGGGGCAGAGAGAGAGGGAGACACAGAATCGGAAACAGGCTCCAGGCTCTGAGCCATCAGCCCAGAGCCTGACGCGGGGCTCGAACTCACGGACCGCGAGATCGTGACCTGGCTGAAGTCGGACGCTCAACCGACTGCGCCACCCAGGCGCCCCATCCAGGCCCTATTTTAATTGCAAGGAAAATTAAGTTTGCTCCTGTTATGTTTGACTATCAAATGCTGGGCAAACAGTGAGGTATCCAGCCTGGCAGTGTGAGTTCTGTTATTCAGGGAGAGAGTAGCAAGAAGGGGAAGGAAGGGCAGGAAAAGCTGTTTGATGGGGGACTTTCAGTACCAGGTAGACGGAGTGATCTCTAAGTTGGTAGACACTGGGAGCCAGGGAAGATTTTTTCTGTTTTTAAAATTTTTTTTTTTATTTTTTTTTTTCAACGGTTATTTATTTTTGGGACA
>NW_024412388.1:52679029-52824453 GCF_014898765.1 Herpailurus yagouaroundi
GAATCGGAAACAGGCTCCAGGCTCTGAGCCATCAGCCCAGAGCCCGATGCGGGGCTCGAACTCCCGGACTGTGAGATCATGACCTGGCTGAAGTCGGAGGCTTAACCGACTGCGCCACCCAGGCGCCCTGTTTTTAAAATTTTTAATGATTATTTATTTTGGGGACAGAGAGAGACAGAGCATGAATGGGGGAGGGGCAGAGAGAGAGGGAGACACAGAATCGGAAGCAGGCTCCAGGCTCTGAGCCATCAGCCCAGAGCCTGACGCGGGGCTTGAACTCACGGACCGTGAGATCCTGACCTGAGCCGAAGCCGGACACTCAACCGACTGAGCCACCCAGGCGCCCCTGTTTTTAAAATTTTTTATTTTTTGTGGTAAAGTATACATAACACAGAATTTAGTGTATCAACCATTTTTAAGTGCACACTTCAGTGGTATTAATTACACTCACAATATTCTGCAACCGTCACCATTATCCTTTTCCAGAACTTTTTTCTCATCCCATCTGAAACATTATACCCACTAAACAATAACTTCCCATTTCCCCTCCCTCAGCCCCTGGCAACCTCTGTTCTACTTTCTGCCTATGAGTTTGCCTCGTCTAAGTACCTCATGTAAATCGAATCATCCAATACTTGTCTATATGTGTCTGGCCTATTTTACTTAGTATATAGTGTTTTCAAGGTTCATCCATATTGTGGCATGTGTCAGAATTTCTTTCCTTTTTCAGGCTGAATAATATTCCATTATATGTATATACCATATTTTGTATATGCATATACCATCATTTGTTGATGGGCCTTTGGCTATTGTGATTAATCCTGCAATGAACATGGGTGTGCAAGTTGTCTGTTTCAGTCCTTGCTTTCTTTTGTGTCAATAGTTAGAATTGGAATTTCTGGATTGTATTCTACAGGGAAGGTTTTTGAGTAGAGGCAGGACATAGTAAGAACTATGGTTTAAAACAGATGAACTAGGTCGTCCTGAGTTGGAAGGATGGATTCAGCCAGAGCAGAGTAAGGGAGGTACAGGTGGGAGAGAGAAAGGGGGGATTGAGTCAGGAGCTGTTGCAATGCTCTAGACATTGTTAAAGGAAGGTGGGTGATATCTCCTCAGTATAGGGTTGAGGATTAATATTCCTGAGGGTGATTCACAGGAGAGGGTCTTCTCTGGAAGGAGAGACTTTGACCAGCCCTACCTCTTCTTGGGCTCAAGAGAAAGAAGGTACTGCAGACCTCCTTTCTGTCTCTTGACTTTCCTACTCTTACCCCTGGTATTATCCCCTCAGTCTTGGACCATTACTGACTGCAGATCTTACCATACAGAATGGTAGAATAAGGGGTGACCTGGGTGGTACAGCTTAAGATTCATTTATCAGTCTCCCTTTCCACACAAGATACATATAAACCCCTAGTAAAAGTCAGTATGCTTGATGCGCAAGTACAATTTCTAGATAACTCCACCAGCCACTCTGACTGATTAAATTGCCTTTCTTAATTAAGGCCCTCCTGTTAAAATTACACAACTACTCCACCATAAACTCTCACTTTATCAGAACCACACCTGGAAAGTGCTAGAAGGGTGAGTTGTTACTCTTCTCTCTGTATTGAGGCAGGTTTCAGTGCTTCTCCCAGCTATGGCCACTAATTTGCCATGTGACCGTGTCCTGTCGTCTATCACAGTGCCTCTCATACCACCTTTCCATAAGCACTTGTTATGATTGCTTTTGGATGGATGGAAGAATCGACAAATGGGCAGCATCATAACTCTGGATCTCAGCTTCTTCATCTACACAACGGTACTAGGGAACATATATGGGAATTAATTGAAAATGCCATGGGTTTTTAGAAAGCACTCTGCGCCCAGTGATAATCATTAATATTGATTTCACACCATCTGCTGGTCCCTCTAGTCTATGGAGGAGACTAGTTATAGCACCTACCCTGGTCATTACCACTTCCTGAGGGAGGCAGGGCATAACAAATGTATTAGTGTAACAAAAACTGTTCTGAGATGGACAAATGAGAGCCAGGCTACTTCCTGGGAGGTGGTTGACAGTGGAGGGGTTGGTGATAAGGCAGTCAAGTTTTCAGTAACTTATAGTGTGGCAAAGGTAACAGTCCCAGACAAACTTTACCAGGGATTCCAGGTATCATCAGACACATCTTCCACCATAAGTCATTTCTTCAAGCATGTTTATTTAGGTGGGGCCAAAAGAAATAACAAATGGAAAATTCAAAAACATTCCTGTCCCTTCTCTCAGAAGGGAGAATGGAAGGAGGGCACAGACTCCTCACTTTATAAATCTATTTATGTAGTGGCTGCATTTTCTCCAAGTATGTTCAAGGAACTGATAGAACTTCTTCCTTCTTTCCCAACGTGGGTCATGTTGAAACAAATATAAATTACATTTTAGTGAAGGAAGATTTAGGAGCCATGCTGATAGCATCTGTGAGAGATAAGGGAAGGCAAGTTAAGAATGCAGTGAAGTGCCACCTGTAGCCCTTCCCTGTGGGTGGTTCTGGCCGGTTTACTCAGTAATAACCCCCAGCACCTTCTGCCTTAGGGTCAGCAGGCAATCCACATACACCCTCACATAGGTAGGTGTATCCTGCTTTGGGGAGACCACCATATCAAAATCAAGTCTTGACAGGAAAGATAAATTTATGAGACAGATTTTGTAAAACTCTTCAATGTAAAGCTTGCCCTTTTTACTTAAAATTTTTTTTTTTTTTTTAGTTTACAAAAAAGGCTTCTCTTTGGGTAGGATTTCTTTAACTAGCTAAATTTATATCCTCCCCCAGTGTGGTTTCAAAGTATGATTGAACTGGATAAAAATGTGGGTTTTCTAACAATGTTTCAGGGAAAATTATGAACCTGGTCTGGAAAGACTGTGTTTCAAATACTCTGTGTTTTCTTGCCAGAGCCTTATAGCTCCCCCAGACCATATACTATTTTAAAACTATAAAGTCCCCAAAAACTATCTGAAGGGATGGCCTTGTTCAGCAATGCTGATTCTACCTCAATAATAATGTTATTCAACACGGTATTCTACTTTGTAATAAAATAATAGTAATCCAAGCTGTGGATGTTCATTAAAGAACATCTTTTCTGGTTCACTTCTTTGTTCCTCTGCCTATTCTGTTGTTTCTGTGCAGTAGTTCTGGGTTTATTGGTGTTAAAGTGTGTGTCTGGATTTCTTCTCTTAGATTGGTCGCTTGGTTATTGGGCAGAATGGGATCCTCTCTACCCCTGCTGTATCCTGCATCATTAGAAAGATCAAAGCCATTGGTGGGATCATTCTGACAGCCAGCCACAACCCAGGAGGGCCCAATGGAGATTTTGGAATCAAATTTAATATTTCCAATGGAGGTGAGTTTGCTGTCATTTTGAAGGATAGTCCATTTATGTTCATTAGGATAAACCAATAACCAAGGCCTTGGAAGGGCAGTGTTCTGGTTCTGATCCTTAACAAGGAGGTTCTTTGTTTCATTTTGGTGAAAGTGGAATGCTTCTCATCCTGTCGTCCCTGAATATGAGAAGCCATGAACAAATCATCATTAACATGGTATTTTTCTTTTAGACAGTTTTGATACTTTGCTGTCTAAATGATGAAATGGCAAATGTGTGAGTGAAGAAGAGTTGACGAGCTCTGTGTTCTTTGTATTTTCATGTCAGTCCCACCAAATGACCCTATGGTTCGCTGTTTGATTTCCAGGTCCTGCTCCAGAAGCAATAACTGATAAAATCTTCCAAATCAGCAAGACAATTGAAGAATATGCAATTTGCCCTGACCTGAAAATAGACCTTGGAGTTCTGGGAAAGCAGCAGTTTGACCTGGAAAACAAGTTCAAACCATTCACAGGCATGTTGACTTTCCTCCCCTGTTGCCCCCCTATTTCCACCTTGAGCAGTTGGACTTTCCAAGTTTTAATAAAGTAGATCTTCAGTTTTGGAAAGACTGTGGTCACTAAGCTTTGCATGCATTGTTTAGCAGGTCTGGAATTGGGTCTAGGAGCCTAGAGACCTGGGCTCTCTGGGCCCTGCCAGGAATCAGCCGTGTGACTTTGGGTGCAGCATTTCCAACTTTCTAGGCCTTGCCTTCCATACCTATTAAATGAATAGCCTTGACTAGAAGACCTGTAAGATTACATTCATAGCTGACTTTAATTGAGCTTTTGTTACGTGCCAAACTCTCAACAAGCATTATCCCACTTTATTCTTAGAGAGCCCTGTGAAGGCAGCACTATCTGTATTCACTTTTTCCATATGAGGAAACAAAAGTTGAGAAGAGCTTACATCTCAGGCTCAAGGTCCTATAGTGAGTGAGTAGCAAACCAGATTCAGACTCAGGTGTGAAGGATTCCAAAGCCTGGGCTTTGATTCTTCATTTTTCCTGCCTTAATATTCAGTGAAATCAAAGTAAGCCATTCAGGGGGCTAAATTGAAACTCCCTGCATAGGCCGCAGGGGTAGAATGCCAAGGTATTAATAATTGTTGGAGTAAAGGTTTGTAACATTGTTCATATCAACACAACAAGGGTGAGGTGGTTAGTAACGCGACTTACGTTTTGACTGTTCCAGCATGTGCTCTCTCCTCTGGATTGCCATTTTATGGCAAACATTTCTTTGTTTGAACCTACCCATCGAGAGCTGGCAGTCGCGTCCTAACAAAGATTAAAACGGTGCCTTGGAACATCTTGAAGACATTCTTAGGGCTTGGAAAACACCAGTAGGAAATTTCTTAAACTCTTAATATTTTGAAAATGTTCAGATGTGCCCTGACATCCAACGAGGGCGGCGAGACTAAGTTCTTATATTTGTCTTACTCCTTTAGCAGCGCGTGTGAAAAGTGGTTTGTTAAAAAAATTTTTTTCTGCTTTTTACCATTAATAAGTCTTATGGCAGTGGGCCTAGAAAAAGGAAAGAAAAGTGGGCCTTACATTTTCTGTTATTTATGACACCAAAATACACTTCTCATGGTGATGGGCAAAGAGTCAGTGTGGCAGCAGAGCTGAGCTTCTAGCCAGGCAAACCCCTGTCCAAATCTCTTGTGTGCCCCATCCCAGCTGTGTGGGCAAGTTACTCAGCCTTTCAGAGTTTAAGCTTTCTCACCTTCTTGTCTATAAAATAGAACTAATAACATTTACCTCTCAGGAAAATGGTTGGTACTGAGTAAGAGATCATGTGACAGCCCGGGCACATTGGAACACATTCCTCGATAATTGTCCTTTTAACATAGCTATTGTGGGTTTACAGCAGTAGAATCATTTCAGAGGATACTATTTCTTCATGTGTTTGGCTCCCCCATCTTTTAATGTTGTTTGTTCTCACAGTGGAAATTGTGGACTCTGTGGAAGCTTATGCTACAATGCTGAGAAACATCTTTGATTTCAACGCACTGAAGGAACTGCTTTCTGGTCCAAACCGACTAAAGATTCGTATAGATGCCATGCATGGAGGTAAGGAGCCAGTTTTCTTCCCTTCCCTTCTCTCAAAGATATGGAGCTGCTTTTTACCTTGCATATCGTGATGTTTTAACAAGCCTTTTCTCGACTGTTTCACGGTTTTTATTGATTTTCTTTAATGTTTATTTATTCTTTTTTTTTCAACGTTTTTTTTAAATTTATTTTTGGGACAGAGAGAGACAGAGCATGAACGGGGGAGGGGCAGAGAGAGAGGGAGACACAGAATCGGAAACAGGCTCCAGGCTCCGAGCCATCAGCCCAGAGCCTGACGCGGGGCTCGAACTCACGGACCGCGAGATCATGACCTGGCTGAAGTCGGACGCTTAACCGACTGCGCCACCCAGGCGCCCCAATGTTTATTTATTCTTGAGAGAGAGAGAGAGAGAGAGACAGAGTGTGAGCAAGGGAGGGGCAGAGAGAGGGAGACACAGAATCCAAAGCAGGCTTCAGGCTGTGAGCTGTCAGCACAGGGCTTGACGCAGGGCTCGAACTCATGAACTGTGAGATCATGACCTGAACTGAAGTTGGACACTTAACCAACTGAGCCGCCCCTGTTTCATGGTGTTTTTATTTTTTTATTATTTTTATTTTTAAAAAAAAAAATTTTTTTTTTCAACGTTTATTTATTTTTGCGACAGAGAGAGACAGAGCATGAACGGGGGAGGGGCAGAGAGAGAGGGAGACACAGAATCAGAAACAGGCTCCAGGCTCTGAGCCATCAGCCCAGAGCCTGACGCGGGGCTCGAACTCACGGACCGCGAGATCGTGACCTGGCTGAAGTCGGACGCTTAACCGACTGCGCCACCCAGGCGCCCCATGTTTCATGGTTTTTAAATAGTGATTTTGCAACCATTTCAGAGCATTATTCACATAGATGAAAATCTAACTGTACACAGCAAAAATAGGAGAGACATTCCTCATGGTAAGGTAGTGCGAAGGTCAGAGTTTCCACATTAAGTATCAGGCCTTGAATAACATGCAACTGTTTTTGTGGACTCTTCCTTCCCCTCAGAAGATACCTTACATTCTTCCTGCACACCCCCATCTATTCTGAGGGGGAGGTATCATTTGCTAGATGAAGTAAACATGCTTGTGAGTCCCATACCCTACTCAGCTGCCCCCACATGTACCTTTTCTTAGAAGAGCAGAGCCTACAAGAGCAAGCTGAGGATTAAATTCCAGAACAACAGTTGGGTATCTCTCCCTCTTCTTCCTCTCTGGGTGCATGGCCAGGTCAGCAGAGATAGCAGCCATCATTGTGAATCAGAACCATGAAACTGTCTCACATGTTGGAATATGGGAATTCCAAGCACTTAGGTTGTATATTTGCTTTGTAATAAATTTAGAATTTTAGAATCTTTGAGTGGGAAGGATTTTCCCTAGTGGGGAAAACTTTCTGTCTGTGATTGAACCCTCTCAATGATTTTATTCAGGGCCTCCTGTTACCCTGTAAAACCACAGAAAACCTTCTTCTGTGGCAGTCAGTTGAGCATCCAACTCTTGATTCCTGCTCAGATCACGAGATCAAGCCTGGCATTGGGCTCTGTGCTGGACATGGAGCCTGCCTAAGATTCTCTTTCCCTTTCCCCCCGCCCCTCCCCCACTCACTCTCCTTCCCCCTTTCTCTGTAAAACAAAAACAAAAAACCTTCTTTCAGTGGGCTGAAATCTTCTATCCCTGGAACTTTACTGTTGAGTTCTAGCTTGCCTCTGGAGTGTCACAAATGGGTCTACTTCCTTATTTAGACAAAAGCTATTCTGTCATTTCAAAGTATTCAACAAGTATGTATTGAGTACCTACTACATGTGTGCATAGGGGGGTGGTGGGCTGGGACTCAGCAGAAGACTTCCTTCAAAGAGCTTGCAATGCCTGGGGAGATGGGATGGGTCAAAAACTACTGCCAGGCCAACAAAATGAGGGTTAGATAAAATTTCAAGTATTCTCTTTGGGGTGTGGAAGAAGGCATAACTTGACTAGCCATATCAAGAAAGGTTTCCTGGAAGAAGTTGGCAACCCACTCTTTCATGAAAGAAGGATCTAGGGTAGTCATTTCCAGCTGAGGCAATGGCTGTAGCAAAGACATGAAGGCTTAAAAGATGTTATGTTAGAAAAATGAGGAGAATGGCTTAAGAATAGGCTTTATATGTTAACTAACTGAAGCTTGAATAAAAACTTGAAATAAAAAAATAAATAAAAAGAAAGGGCTTGTGCTGGTAGATGGGGTAGGAAAAGCTGGTCATGAAGTATACTTCATTCTCCTGGCCATTCAGGTATTCCTTTAACGCCTCAGTTTCTATATCCTTCACCTCCTTTTATGCCTTGACCTTTTTCTGTGGTGTGTCCATAGTATCCTTAACATGTGGCCCCAATCACTGGAGAAGCATATTCTCCACTGTTCTGACCTCTGTGGCTTCTATGGGTGTCCGTACCTTCCTTGATGAAAACACATTCTTAGCATATTAGAGATGAAGGTTCTTGGTAGTTGTATAAAATGTCACCATAAAAGTATGTGACCGTTTTTTTCCTGTGGTTGGTAGTTCTGTTTTTCTTTCTTCTTCATTTTTTTAAATGTTTTATTTATTTTTGAGACAGAGAGAGATACAGCATGAGTGGGGGAGAGGCATAGAGAGAGAGACACACACACACACACACACACACACACACACACACACACACACACACAGAATCTGAAACAGGCTCCAGGCTTTGAGGTGTCAGCACAGAGCCCAATGCAGGGCTCGAACTCGGGAACAACGAGATCATGATCATGACCTAGGCTGAAATCGGACGCTTAACCAACTGAGCCACCCAGGCACCCCTCTTTTTGTTGTTGTTGTTGTTGTTGTTGTTGTTGTTTTGGTTTGTTGTTTTGGCTTATTGTTTTGGTTTGTTGTTTGTGTTTTTAACCAGTTTGTCCTATAGCTGGATACAGTTAAGAGATTAGGGCTCTGAATCCCAGCTCCTACTAGATATGTAAGTTTGGGCAAATGGCTTCATCTCAGACCAGTTTTCTTATCTATAAAGTAGAGGTGATAATCATAATGCAAACATTTATAACCTACGTGCCAGGTACTGTTCTCAGGGCTTCATATTTATTAACTCATTGAATCCTCACACCAGCCCTGTTAGGTAGCTACTGTTATTATCCTCATTTTGCAGATAGGGTAGATGGAGACACACAGTGATTAAATAACTTTACCAAAGTTGTACAGTCAGTGATTAACTGAGCTGGGAGTTGAATCCACGCATTCTGATTCCAGAGTCCAAGCTCTTAAGCACTAAGCTCTACCACATTGTGAGCTTTTTTTGTTTCTGAAAGAGTGAGAAAATGGTTGCAAAGGGTTATAGTAGGGCCTTCATAGAAGTTAACTTCCCTCCCTTGCCCCATTCTCCTTCATCAACTAGCCCCACCTTTTCCAACTGAATCTCTCATTATTTCTTTTTGCAAAACCTTCTATCCTAGTGAGTCTTACCGTTCCACTGGCCCCTGAATATAGTTTTCATGTTCTCATTGTCCATGCCATTCTCCTTAGAACACCTCCATCTCCTCCCCAGTCTTCTAATACTTTAATAAGTTCTATTTTCTGATTCTTCATTTCACATTTTATGTAGTCGTGGGACCGTATGTGAAGAAGATCCTCTGCGAAGAACTCGGTGCCCCTGCAAACTCAGCAGTTAACTGTGTTCCTCTGGAAGACTTTGGAGGCCACCACCCTGACCCCAACCTCACTTACGCTGCTGACCTGGTGGAGACCATGAAGACAGGAGAGCACGACTTTGGGGCTGCTTTTGATGGAGATGGGGTGGGTACAAGTGCATTGAAGTGAACTCTGGTATAGGCCAGTACCCTTTGTTCCTACAAAGGAGGAAGAAGCAGGCTGCTTCTGTCAGGTCTTGTGGGCTCAGTGAATGAGTGATAGTCGAGGAGTCCTTATTGCACCACAGGGTCAGGGCTAAATTGTTAGAAGACCCTCTTGAACATAAATGAGTCCTTGAAATGTAACCCATGTGCTTAATTTTAGACATTCAGATTTTCTAAGAGTGGCAGGGTGATCAGGGCTCAGTTACGATGGAATGGTGCTTCATGAGCTGGTCTGGTTCTAGAAACCCATCCTAGGTTTATTCAACCCCTGGAGAGCATTTTGGTCTTATAATATATCCATTTGTTCATTCTCATTGGTTGAATGATAAAACTATAATGAGAGAATAAACCTTTTATTCCTCCTCTACAATTAATACTTTTACTAAGCAGGCTGTTTTATTTACATTGGTGAATACATAGCAGACAAAGGATAGATGTGATTTAAGTGGTTTTGTATTCTTGGTATCTCAGAGAGAGGCACTACATGTATTTCCTTAGCTGAAAAAATATTTTTACTGCTCTTGTCCTTTAAATTCAGCTAGAATCCATTACTTCCTAAAAATCAAATTTCTCCATATGAAAATTTTGAAAAGTGAAAAGGATCCCTGGAGAGACTATTTTGCAATGCATCTTTCTGCAGCAGTGTGTGATGAGAGTTTTTTCCTCCATATGCTGAGTTACTTGAGTATTTCCTGCATACCAGGCATCAAGGAAGCAGTGAAGGTGGCAGCATGTTTTGCTGGATCCTGTATCCAATGGCGGGACCGTGATTTAGGTGCCCTTTCCTGAAGAAGTCTGCTTTGTTCCTCAAAAGATGTCTGGTAGACCTACCAAACTATGTGAATAGCCAACATTTTCTCTCTTGTTTCGATCTCTTCTCTCCTCTGGGAGAGAGGTGATGGATTCCAGAGTTTGGAAGAGGTCTGGGAGGTTAAAGTCAGCTGGCCTCTGGAGGAAGAACAGAGTTTTTGTTCAGAAGGAGTTTGTGCATATACTTAATTGAAAACAGTTTTAGTTTTTTGGCATGGGGATGCCTTTGGTGCAGTGGCACTGTATAGATCCTTTAGAAACAAAGTCCAGTGTTTAGAACCCAGTAGGAATAAAGGTATCGGTTTTAAGTTTTATAAATTAGAGTTTTATTACCCTTCCCCATTCCCTCCCTCCCCATGTAAGATTGTTTTTCCAGCAGTTTGATTAAAAGCTCTTCCTTTGAATCCCCCATCTCTCAAAGGATCGAAACATGATTCTGGGCAAGCACGGGTTCTTTGTCAACCCTTCAGACTCCGTGGCTGTCATTGCTGCCAACATCTTCAGCATTCCGTATTTCCAGCAAACTGGGGTCCGAGGCTTTGCCCGCAGCATGCCCACCAGTGGGGCACTGGACCGGTAGGTCTCTCCAGTCCCTTGGCCCTCACCAGGCTCTTCTGTGTCTGGAACTGTCTTCCTTTCCTTGCATCCTGGGCATCTGATGCATAGTATGTGCTAAATGTTTGTTTTATTAAATTTTTTAAAATTGAAGTATAATTAATATGCAATGTTTTGTTAGTTTCAGGTGGGCAACACATTGATAGAACAGTTTTGTATATTACTCAATGCTCACCGCAATAAGTGTCATCCCCATCTGTCACCATGCAGTGTTATTATAGTAGTACTGACTATAGTCCCTATGCTGTACTTTTCATCTCTGTGACTTGTACCTCTTAATCCCCTTTACCTCTTTTACCATCCCCCCACCACCCTCCCCTATGGGAACCGCCAATTTGTTCTCTCTATTTAAGAGTCTCTTTGTTTTGTTTTTATATTCCAGATATAAGTGTTTGTTTTATGAAGGAATGGGTGGGCTTTTTCTGGATTAGATATCCCCCTCTCTGTGCTTCCTTACTACACTGCACTTCTTCCATTCCAGCACTTACCACCCTGTTCTGATAGCTTGTTTGCTTGACTGTCTGCCCTGCTAGACTGTAAACTTCTACAGAGAAAAGACTGTCTTATTCTCTGTCCTAAACTTTGCCTGTCCATAGTATGCCTGGCACATAGTAGACCACACACTCCCCCATACAGACACCTTTTTAGGAAATGAACCACTGAATGTTAATGAAGAAATGCACAGATGGCAGCCCCGTTGTACCAAAGACATCGTTCTGGAGAATCATCACTGTCCTTTAGCAGGTGTGCACACAGTTAGAGTGAGAGAGCAATCTGAAATAAGATCAGTGTATAAAGAAACATTCCCCATCCATCCCTGGCTGGATGCCCATCCATGCACAAACACAACAAATGTTCATTTATCCCAAATCCAAATAGATAGAAAGCTCAAATAGTTAAAGAAAATCAAAGAAAATTCAGTTTTTATGAGAAAGAAAGGACCCAGTGACAATAAACACTTGATATCTCTGATTTGCTTATTTGTTTATCTATTTATTACATATCCCCTCATTTACAAAGGCTTTGAGGTGGCTTGTGAGATCACATCTAAAACAATTGAAAAATATAAGAAATAATAAATGAGGACTAGGAAGAATGTTAATTAGAACATGTTAGATGCCCAGCAAATGTTTGCAGAATGAATGGATAAGGAATGAGTGATTGAATGAAAGGTCAAGGTCAGAGAAGAAAGCAGAATGGATACATCTAGGTTCTTATAGTAATAACTAGTATTTATTGAACATTGCCTTGTGTGAGACACTAAGTATTTTATGTTTGAAGTCATTTAATTCTCAGAACAACCTCACGAGGTCAATTTTATCTATAGCCCTGCTTTACAGGTGGGAAAACAAAAGGACAAAGAAATTAAGTAACTTGCGCAAAGTCACCCAGCTAGTAAATGGCCAAGTGAGGATTTGAACCCAGAACCGTGGCTCCTAATTGGCCCAGCTGGGCCATGTAGTAGTTTCCCACTGTGTGTGTGTGTGTGTGTGTGTGTGTGTGTGTGTGTGTGTGTATGTATGTGTGCGTGCACGCATATGTGTGTGTTATAGAATTAGTGCTGACTTCCCTTCAGCTAAGAAGAAGGTAATGACTAATATTCATAGAGTGATTTCTAGTCTACACAGAGCCACAGCAATCCTTACCCTAAAGAAGAGGGACCTGAAGGTCAGAGAGGTTAGCTGTCTTGTCGAGGACCCCACAGCTAAATCAGAGCTAGAATTAGAGGCTGGTGCTTCTGCCTCCACATCCTGCATCTGAAGTTGTGAGCTGATCTCGGCCAGGCTGTTGTAATTAGACCTAGCAGATCCTGAAATCACGTCTGTGTCATCCAAGAGCAGCTTAATTCTAATTTTTGGAAAAAATCAATAATACACATAGAACCACAATGGAAATATCTCATTACCCAGGTAAAGGTTTATTGTACTTTCACTTTCAAAATTATGGATTTAATTTTCCTCAGATGTTAGAATCTAAACATGACATTACTTTGCTAGTAATAAGGCAAGCATTCTGGAAGGCAGAACTTATTAAAACAGTGAATGAAATGTAGATTAGTCTTCCTTTTCAGAGGGAAAGGGATCTTTTAAAAAGAGATCGCTTAAAGGTTTTAAATAGTCTACAGATATATAGGAGTAAAAGATGTGTTAGAGGCGAGAGAGGACCAAGGAACAGTGTGGGAAAGTCACTACAAATGGGAGACCTACTGCACCCTGTCCTTTCTGGGCCTCTGGTGAAATGAAAGGAGCATTGACGGGGCACCTGAATAGCAGGCCATTGGTCATCCTGGCTGTGTGACCTTGGGCTGGTCACATAACATCCTAGACCCTGTTTCCTTTTCTGTAAAATGGTGACCCCCTAAACTCAATATTCTATGATTCTGTGATTATAAGTGCATCAAAACGTCATTCTTTTGTTCTTTATGGAATGGGTATAGATGCAGTCTCTAACCAAAACATTAAATAGCCTAAAAAAATAGCCTTGGACATTTCGCTACTGTTGCTTCTTCTAAAATATTAAACTTAGTGACCTGAATTAATTCTTTCTCCTTCCTCTTTTACTCCCTCCTCTGATTCCACATATAATAGTCCATTGTGCACAAGTTTTCTCCTACGATTTTCCACCAATCTTAAATTATGTGTACCTCTGAGCAATGCTAAATGGGACCCTTGATTACAATAACGGTTGCTATTTTCCATCCCTCACGTGGCTAAGCTAACAGTCCTGCTGTGATGTAACTTTGATTTCATGCCTTTGAAGGGTGGCTAATGCTACAAAGATCGCTTTGTATGAGACCCCAACTGGCTGGAAGTTTTTTGGGAATTTGATGGATGCGAGCAAACTGTCCCTTTGTGGGGAGGAGAGCTTTGGGACCGGTAAGTGCGTGGCCCTGTGCTACCATTTTCTTTCCTGTAAACATTACTTGCAGGGAAAGCACAGACTTGCTAAGGCAGGACTGAAATAGCAACGGTAGCTGATGTGTCCTAAATCAAGATGCAATTTATTTATAACAACCCTGGTGAAGTGTACACATTGGAAAAGCAGTGAGCATGCTTAGCTGAGGAGGGCTAATTTTACTTTCAGAGGATCACATCCACCGTGACAGGAAGTTTGGGGGCCTCGCCGGCAGCATGGTCACTGAGTCTGTAGAGATTAAACAGAGTGATAAACATGTGTTTCTTCCCTCCGTGGTCAAGGAAACTTTTATAAATGTTTTCTTTTCTGGGAAGAAATATGGTGCAGCGAGTCAGTTTTTCGTCTTTCTGTAAGAGGAGGTGTCAGCATGGCATTAAATCTTTCTCTTTAATGGGCCCGAGTTTTCTATAGCAACAAGTTATGATTTATTAAAGTTAAATGAGAGGAGATCATTAGGGTGGAACTAAGTTGCTAGGTGATCAAGAAATTAAAAATATGTCCTTGTCCATGAAGATGTCTGCATAAATTGTAGTATGTTGGAAAAGGGGAGTGTGGTAGGCTGGGGGATGTTTCAAGACCCTTAGACCTCACTTTTTGTGCTCTCCCTCCTCCTCTTTGTCTGTCCAAATATTGTCCTGAAGTCCCACTTACATGACCTTCTCTACTACCTCATCCAACCTACATCAATTTCTCACCTTTCTAAACACCATTCAGGCCTATGGCCCTTTTCCAAGTGTTGGTCTCCAGTCAGGTTACAAGGTACTTCACTGGCTGCATTTCTTCTCCTCTCCATCTCTTTATGCAACATTGTGAAACAAAAGGACTAGTCTTCTTGGTCCTTCAGTACCAAAACAAAGCAAAGATCAAAATCTGGCATTCTATAAGCCTTCCAATTGAGTTGCAATTCATACTGGGTTAAAGAGAATAAATTGCTGATTTTATTTCTTTTCCTACAAGTCCTGGGGTAAGTAGATAGAATGAGCTGGTAAATTTGAGACACCTATTTACAAAGATCTAAGAAATTTAATATCCTTGAGTGAGTGGTAATGCTCCTTGGTAATGAATTGACTTGATAGAATTGGAGGGTATTAAGAAAGATGGATGAGTCTTGGGGTTGAACAGCCGTCCACAGAGAAGACTTGATGGTTTACTATGTTCTACATCTTTGGTCAGAGAAATCAAGGCCACTGGCCTAGTTTTTTCCTACTTCATAAATATGGACGATGCCACATTACTCCATGGGATACCAGATGAATGCCCATGAACCTGTGAGGTGGTCTTATTCTATGAAATTCCCACCCAGTGTTATCAAGTGCAGGCTTGCTTTCAGCCATTCTTCTTTATGGTTAAAGGTGTCTTTGAAGGCAGGGACCACATCTTAACTTTTGGTTTCCTAACACCCTGTACCTATACCAGTGCTGAGCATTGTGAGAGTGAGAAAAGTTTAGAACAAGTGTTTCCAGGGTGTTGGGCTATGTGGAAGGTTACTAATTTCATGAGAGGGCTCTGAGTTCAACAGAGATTGGAAAACTTGGAATGCAGCTCTGTCTTGGATATTCATAATGATACTAACATTTGAAGATTCCAAAACATTTTACTATAAGGAATCCTGTTTGTACAGTTTTATCTAAACATAGTTAGCTGCATCTCACTCTCCCTCTCTCTCTCTCTCTCTCTCTCTCTCTCTGTGGTATATCCAGTAACATCTTGCCCCACAGACCCATGTGGGAAGCACTGGGCAAGGTAGGTCTGAGCCCTGGACCCACGTAGGAGTCCCTGATATAGAGTGGCTGGGAACAAACCTGGAGACAGCATAGCACAAGTGGCTTTTCTTATGTGACAGGGCTGCACGTACTGGAAGGCAGCTTGCTGGTCCTTTCCTCTCCAAGTCACCCATCCTCAGTTCCCCTGGTCGTTCCTCACTTCACATTGTTTACATACCCAGCACCAGCTTCTAGATGCTTCCAAGTTCACGAGCGCCTCTCTTACATCATGTCCAGAACTGAGCCCAAATCCATGTGTGACCTAACTGACAAATAAAGATTAGAGTAGGATGATTATTTCTAGAGAACTGGGCCCTGGCCTTTTTTTTTGGAAACAACTTTCATTTATATTAGCTTTCAGGTCATTTCATAATACTATTTAGCTCATATAATGTAGATAATTAAACCTCTTTAAGTTTTTACCCAGGAGAATTTGTCAAGAAAATTCGTCTTTCATGTTACCTTTGAGGGATTGGTTTCTTTGAACACATTAGACTGTAAATGATTTCTTGCTAAAGCTTGTTCGTTTATTTATTTATTAACCCATTCAAATGCCAAGGGCCAACTGTGATTTTATCTTCTCTTTGATATCTTTTTTTTGCAAAGAGAGTATGCATCATGAAGATAATCCACAAACTCTCTTTCTCTTTGAAATAAAGAAAATTGTAATGTTTCTGAGCTAAACGTTTTAAAAACCAACCTGCATAGCTATGGGTCTCCACTGCTGTGAATGAGTGGCAGCTGAAGTTATTTAACTGAACTTCTGATCTCCTTGTTTATAAAGGAGTTAATTTCCACCTGCTAGTCCCTCTCTGGTGAATGCTTCCAGCAGTTTCTTTACAGAGTTTCTTAGGGCGGACATTAGTGATTATACAAGCTTTGCAGTGTTTAAATTCTGTAGCCTCATTGAGTACAGGGTCATTTATTTTTGTTTTTCCAGGCGAGAGCAGAGGCAATTTCTTAGGAAAGCCTCCCTAACCTTCCATTGTGGGTCACAACCCCTTCTTCTTGGCTCTCATGGCACTACACATTTCTCTCCTTTGTTGCACATATTGCAGCTGTAATCTTTAAAAATATTTACAATTATTTGATTAATATCTAGGCTCCACTAGACTGTAAGTTCCATGAAGACAGGAATTACATGTGTCTTATTGTCCATCATATCCCCAGAGCCTTCTATAAAGGCTAGCATGGAATAGGCACTCAGCAAACACTTGTTGAATAAATGAGTGACTGAGCACATAATTCACTTGGCATCCTCCATTTAGACAAACAGAATCCTGGAGGTGAACATGAAAAGACTTCAAAAGCCATCCGATGTGATTTCCTATCTGTTGGAATCATAACTGGCCGTCGGTTCTCTTCTGCTTAAACATCCACCTCAGTGGGGAATCTTCACCTTACCTCTTGAAGCAGTCTGTCACTCTTGTGGGAACTTAACACCATTCCCACTCCATAGTCCAGAGTCGGGGACCCAAGGTCTTTGTGAGAACAGATGAGCTCTTATAAAAGAAAAGAGGTTTGCTTGCAAAGAGGCACGAAGGAGTTCAGAAGAACTGGCTCACCAAATAAAACAAGCCACCAGCATTTCAGAGCACAAGCCATAATATTACTAATGTTACCAAGCATATATTAGCCTGTCCATGGTGGAGAAACAGCAGCTGTCTCACACGATTATCATAGCCACAGAGGCTAGAACACTTCCTCAGTCATCAGCATTACAAATGCCTGGGATAAAGGGACTCAGAAATGGGCACCAGCGGAAGACAGCATCAACCTATTGTTTTTGGTTGATCTCATGATGCAAAGTTGTTTTTCCTCCTAACTGAGGATGATGATATGCACGTTTATACACAATGGCAGAGGGCAGAGTGGTCAGTTCTGTCCCACCTTGAATTTGTTCGGAAACTGGGAAGGAAATAGAAAGTGAAATCACCAAATAGAATAGAATGTCACTGCTTTTGAAACTCTTCTTCAGGAAAATGGGGGGCTTGGGAAACAGGGATAGGAAACCAGCTGAAGATGAACCTGGTATCATAAGGAAATATGCCAGTAAATTATGATCTGGCCAGGTCTAGAGATTAGAAATATTTTTTTCCTCTTTCATCTTTAAAAGGTTCTAGCAATGATGCATCCTATGGGAGTGATAACTAGAAGTACAACATTGTACTTTGCTTTGCAAATTTCTTTTAATTTTAATTTCTTATGAAGAGTTTTTCATGTTTGTGCTTCTTTTCATCAACTCATTCCTCAGATGTTTATTGATCTTTGTGAACCAGATACTGAGTTAGGCTAAAGGGTCACAATGCCGAGCACGACCTTGTACAGGGCTCTGAAAAGTCTGCATTTGGGGAAGGAAGTCAGACTCTGGCCATGTACTTATAAGTGTGCAGAGTGATCAGAGGTGAAGTACAGGGTGCCCTGGGAGCTTTTAGTCAGGGCACCAACCTGTGGTAAAGGAGATCTGATTTTCTGTCTGGTTCTCAGCATATTCTAATTTGCATAGCTCTGGAGTACATTTTCCTGTAGGTGAAGTCCCCGTGGGAAGGTTAGAACATCCCGTCTCTGGAGATTTGCCAGATCAAGTACCCTACTAAAACTAGGCTGATGCCCTAATTATAAGTAACTCAGTTACACTATTACCTGCATGTCTATTTCCCTCACCTGTATGTCTGTGCTTATTTGTGAGGGCAGGTAACATGTCTTATGCATCTTGGTATTTTCCTTGGACTTGGAACATGATCGGCACTGATTCATATTCGTTGAACATAAAATGGAGTTTGGGTTAAGACACAGTTCCTGCCTATCAGGCACATTCCCCCAAAGGAAATAGTTCCAGGGACAGTCACAAGGCAGAGAGGGTTACTTGCTAAATGGAAAGTCTGTGGGCTGCTGGAGGAGAGCCCCCACAGGCTCAAGCAATCTGGAAGTGGCTTCCTGAGCAGCTTAGCAGCCCTTTCAGAGTAAATTCATTTGTGCCATAAAAAAGACAAGATGGAGCAGGTCTGCTGAACCTCCCATCCAGTCAACGGGGGTCTGAGCATTCTTTGGGCAAACCCTTACTGAGAACTGGCTATGTACCAGGCACCAGCTACGGATACAACTCATAGTCCAGGTAGGGTAAGAACAGACAAGGTATGATAGACTAGACGTGAGCCTGAAGGGCAACAAGAAGGGCATCCTGGTTTTGGGGGAAGTTGAAAGTCATTGCAGGCGATGTTAGCCAAGCTGATAGGTATGTTTGGAGTGGAAATTTTCAGGCAGAGGAAATAGCGTGTTTAGAAGACCAAAGGGGAGATAAAGATGGGCAGAGAGAGATAAAGAGAGACATGAGACAGATGCATGTGTTTTCAGACGACTCCACGTAGCTCTTTTTTATTTGCCGCTTCCCCGTCCTCAGACCCATCACCAGCCAGAAGCAGGAGGAGCCCAGCCCTCCTGAGATGCCTCTACTGGTAGATGGAACCTAATCCCTAAACTGTTAGCTTTTGGCTCCCTCGGCAAGGGTTGACATTTTTCTTGGCCGAAACCTGGAGTCCGCTCTGACTGAGCTGAATTTATACTTATCACAAGGTGCTGATTAGGCCGAAGTTAAGTGACAGGTGTTTGAAGATGCTGAAGGGGCAGAATTCCCATGCACTCAGTTGGTCTCTGAGCTGGACCGAATACAAAGAGACCCACCACTGCTTTTGTGTCAGCGAGGACTAGTGGTGCTTGCCGGTGGTGTTTCCCTTGTCTCACAATTGTGGGAGCTTGGCTTCATTTACTTTTTTAAAAATGAAACAAATGGTACCAGTAACTCACATTCATAATCGGAAAATTAGATAAGGAAGAAGAGAAAAACACTGTGATCCCCTTGCCCAGAGAAAAAAGCATATTGGGTTCTATTCCATTTTCTTCACCAGTATGTAGTTAAGAGACATTTTTGAAAACTTAATAAGGTAGTGGAAAGCATTCATTTTCCCCAAAAGTTTTTTATATTTCCCTTATCTGTGATGGTATTTTGCATTTATTTATATAGTGTTCAACAGTTCATAGACCAGTGCTACTTTCTGTCACACTAAAGTCTTACAATTGTGTGAGAAAGGTGACATTATCCCCATTGTACAAAGAAACTGAGGCTCAGAAATGTTATGTGACTTGTTCAAATGCAAACAGCTAATAAGTAGCAGTGTTTCAGATTCTGGTTTTGTGACTCTTAAATATAAAGCATTTTCCATTGAAATATAACCTCCATGACTGCAAAAGCAACAGCTTTAGAAACACACACACCTGCATACCCACCCACACATCATTGTCTTTTTTTTCACTAGGAGCTTGTCATCATTCATTAGAACCCTAAAGAAAATGAATGTGCCCAGATTTTCTGAGCATTAGAGTTACTTAGAGTTATGTATTTAAAAAAAATTTTTTTAACATGTATTTATTTTTGAGAGACAGAGAGACAGATTGCCAGAGGGGGAGGGGCAGAGAGAGAGAGGGAGACATAGAATCTGAATCAGGCTCCAGGCTCTGAGCTGTCAGCACAGAGTTCAATGTGGGGCTCGAATCCATGAACTGTGAGATTATGACCTGAGCTGAAGTTGGACACTTAACCGACTGAGCCACCCAGGCACCCCATAGAGTTACCTAGAGTTTTGATTAGATAAATATGATTAATGAGAGTAGTCAGAATTTCCAGAAAGACCAGGGAGCGTGCAAATGAAATACAATAATTGTCTATGTTATCAAAGGCAGATATTTTGTTGATAATATTAGGTATGTCATTTAGTTATCTCCAAATAACTAAAGAGTTGGGTAAGATTTTTAGATTTTATTTTATTTACTTAGAACAGGAAAAGCACAAAGGAACCCTATGCTTTTAGGCTAGCCTAAATAAATAACTAAATAAATAAGGAAAAGAAAAGGAAGGAAGAAAAATACCCCCTGGAAGCATAGACAAATAATTGCAAAGCTGTATACTTTTGTCATGAATTCTAAATGTATAGGGGAAGCTGCCAAAATCTTGCTGCTCAGGGTGAGCAATTACCATAACATCATTTGCAAATGCTGTGAGGGCCAGAGAGCTAATTTCTGTTCCTTGAAATAGCAATACAGGCGAATAAAAGTCCATAGATAATAAAATTAGGTAAACGAAAAATTTGCTACATAAAGCGCTAAAAGTATTGCCTAGTATCTCCGGTTTGTCAGCATCCAGCTTCTGAGAACTATTGTTTCTAAAAGTGGTTATCTTATTGAAGAGAAGATCTTTTGGGGGAAAAAAAAAAGTTGTGTGTTTTTATGATCCAAAAGGAGAAAGAGAAAGTATTGGAGTAGATTAATTAATTAACTCATTCATGCACTCCTTCACAGTTATTTACCTATTCCATGTGCTGTGCTAGTCACCAGACTTAGTTTTAAGGATAAATAAGAGATGTCTCTAGGATATACAGGAAAAGTGGGGTGAAAGGCTCATAAATAGATTAGCGAGGAGTATGTCCCACAGCAGAGGTTTTGAGCAGGTCGCTATAGGAGAAGAAAGAGAAAGTAGCTCATAACTGCCTAGGGAAGCTGGGAACTAGTCCCAGAGAGGAGAGGACATTTGAGTTGAGTCTAAAAGGATGAAAAGGGGAAGGATATTCATGCCTACTACATAGTTAGCATTGTGAGATACTCTTTTTAAGAATAAGTCTCAGTGGGAAATCAAGGACAGACAGGCACATAAAGAATTCAAGGCATGATAATATGCAAAGCACCATCAGAGAGGGATTGTATTGAGTCCTATTCAGAAGTCAGAAAGTAGCACTTAATATCTGTGAGTGGTGTTTTGTTTTGTTTTGGTTTGTTTCATTTTAGAATAAGGAAGTTAAAGGCTAAAAAGGAGACTTGTGTCCCACATCGGGCTCTTGGAAAGGGTCTCCAGAACACATGCAGAGGAAACAACTTGTTGGTTTCAGAAAGATTTTAGCAAGTACCTCAGAAGGGGACAGATGTGCCACAGTTGATTTAACCAAATCTCTGTTGGTTAAAGAAAGATGTCCTAGATTGGAGTTGCTGGATCCACAAGTAGGTCCATTTTTAAGGCTTTGATACTTTTTGCCAAATTGCTCTCCAGAAGATTGTACCTTTCCCTGTAGCAGCATGCTGGAATCCCATTTCCCTTAAACGTCCCCTGATACTAGGTATTCTCATTTTGAAATCTGTGGCATTTGCCAAGCAAGCTGCAGTTTCTCACTGTGGTTTTAACTTTAATTTATTTTTTAAAAAAATTAATGCTAGCCTTCTTATGTGATTGGGTACCTGTATTTATTCTTTGGTGAATTGTTTATTTATATCCTTGGTCTGTATTTCTATTGAGGTTTTACTTTTTTCTTGTTAATATATAATTTTTTTTCTATATTGAATGTATTAAACATCTATTTTATATTGCAAATGTGTTTTTTTTTAAGTTTGCCAATGGCCTTTTGCTTTTATCTGTAGTGATTTTGCTGATAGAAATGGCAACTTTAAAAACTGTATGTATGTATGTATGTATGTATGTATTTTCAGAGAGAGAGAGAGGGAGGGAGCATGCATGCGTGCACACACGAGCTGGGGAGGGGCAGAGAGAGAGGGAGAGAGAGAATCCCAAGGAGGCTCTGGGCTGTCAGTGCAAAACCCTGTGTGAGGCTTGATCTCACAAACTGTGAGATCAAGACCTGAGCCAAAATCAAGAGTTGGACACTTAACTGACTGAGCCACCCAGGTGCCCCTGAAATGGTAATTTTTTTTAGTAGACACATACGTAGATTTTTTTTCCTTTATGAATTCTGAATTTACCTGTATTTGCTATCCCTAAGACTTTAAAATATATTATATATATTTTATATTATTTACATTATATATTTATATCTATATCTCTATGTATCTTTATATATATATATATATATATACATATACATATATATATATATATATATATATATATATATATATATATATATATGTATCTTCTAGGATTTAAAGGTTTTCAAGTTTTTTTGAGAGAGAGCATGAGTGGGGGAGAGGGGCAGAGGGAGGGAGAGAATCTTAAGCAGGCTCCATGCTTAAGTGTGGAAGCTCATGCGGGCTTAATCCCATGACCCTGGGATCATGACCTGAGCTGAAACTAAGAGTTGGACGCTTAACTGACCTAGCCCCCCAAGCACCCCTAAAGCTTTTCCAATTTTGTATTTGAGTATCTAATCCATTTGGAAATCTTTTTGGTATAGTGTTTTATAGGGAAAAAAGCTGAATTTTTCCCCAACTGTTTAGTTACCGAAATATTATTTAAAAAGTAATCCATTCTTTTCCTACAGACTTGAAGTGATACCTTTATCACATATTCAAGTCGCATATGTGTATGGGTCTCTTTCTAAATACTCTCTTTTGTTCCATTAAGCTACCAGACTTTTAATTATTGAATATCTATAATGGCCATGTTCTTCCATTATTTGTTTAAGATTTTTTTTTCTGCTCACATTCATACTTTATAAATGATATCTCAAATTCTACCAACTATTCCGCTGACATATTTATTGGCATTTGCTGTAAATATCTAAATTACTTTGGGAAGCATCAACTTCTTTTCAATATTATGTTACTTTGTTCAGTATGTATTCAAGTTCCTCATTAAAGTTGTGTGACTGTTTTGGTTCGGTCTACATGTTTATTATTGAGTTCGTTCCCAAATGTTTTAGAGAAATCACGTTTCTCACAGCTGTTTGCTGTTCTCCCACCAGGTTCTGACCACATCCGTGAGAAAGATGGACTCTGGGCTGTCCTTGCTTGGCTCTCCATTCTAGCCACCCGCAAACAGAGTGTGGAGGACATTCTCAAAGATCACTGGCAAAAGTATGGCCGGAATTTCTTCACCAGGTAAGTCACAGCCTGGCTGGAGTACAGAGGTAGGGTGGGGAAGTGGGTGGAGAGAATTCTCATGTGTACAAATTTTTTCCTGTCTCAAGTGATAATAAAACCCTAGTTCATCCAGCCTCTGCAAATTGAAAGGACTTTAAAATAATTCAGTCAGCGTCCAAAGAAATTACATCTTTTATGTTAGCCATAAAGAATGAGACTTAAAAAATTTAATTAACATATTCAAAAGAATGTTTTCTAAGCCTTTTAAATGTACCTGCAGGTATGGGGTGCCTGGCTGGCTCAGACGGTTGAGCGTCTGACTCTTGATTTTGGCTCAGGTCATGATCCCAGTGTTATAGGATTGAGGCCTGTGTCAGACTGTGTGCTGAGTGTGGAGCCTGCTTAAGTTTCTCTTTTTCCCCCTCTGCCCCTCTCCCCCACTCATGCATGCTCTCTCTCTCTAAAGAGTTTTTAAAAATTTTTTTAAATTAAAAAAAATTTTAAATGTACCTGCAGGTAGACATGACAATTGCATTGAATTTGAATTCAGAAGAACGGATTAGAATTTTATTTCTGCCCTTTAGTGCACTGGGAAGTCACTTAGCCTCTCTCTAACAGAATACTGTACTCATTTCTTTCATTTGTAGAAATGGAAATAACAGTCTGCCATTGAGTAGGTTAAATGAAATAAGAGTCAGAAAGTGTTTTATAAACTCTGGGGCACTCAAAGTATGGCAACTTTATTTTTCTGAAATTATGGAAACAATTATGCCTAGTCTAAATCAACTTTTCTGACTCATTAAAATAGGTCCCCAAAGGTTGCATACCTGTCAATACTTCTTTCATTGATTCAATAAATATTGACTGTGTACCTACTTTCCTCCAGGCACTGGGGATTCAGCAGTGAACAAAATACTTTGAATACTTAGTAATTCCTCTTTGCCATGCACACTTCTGTTTTTAAAAAGCATTAATTTTTTTTTTTTTTTTGAGTAGTGCTTTTCACTAATTCCAATTTGCCTTCCCCTGGTAAGTGTAAAAATCTAACAAAATTTTTCCTAGAATTTCTCATATTTCCTACATAGGAAATACGAGAAAAAGGAGAGTAGATGAATTGTTTATGTAAGAAATGCAAAGATGTAGTTTCTTTGGACCTCAGTTGCCTTTTCTATAAAATAGGTGAGTTAAATTGGAGAATTTAAAAAATATGTCACGGATTGAATAGTCCACGATCTCTGGATAGTCAGTAAGAATTTAACCTTAAGCAATTCAGCGTCCTTAATCAGAATCCTTTATCAACTTTGGAGAAGTTCATTGCTGTCTTCCTAAAGTTATTTGTTTGAGGAAGGTATAAGCAATAGCTGTCACGTGGTACTGGAACAGTACCTGGAAACCAAGGCAAGAATCTCTACTTTCTAACAACCAGAAAAACGTGGTAATTCAGAATGGCAGTCATGAACTCTCTAGAGCCTAGAGTGTCATGTAGACAGGACCATCTCTGTTTTTGTTCTTCATGGTATCACCAAACACCTCACTTGTAGTGACACTGTCAATACGCTTTGAGTTTTTTTTTAATGTTTATTTATTTTTGAGAGAGACAGAGTACGAGCAGGGGAAGGGCAGAGAGAAAGGCAGACACAGAATCCAAAGCAGGCTCCAGGCTCTGAGCTGTCAGCACAGAGCCCGATGCAGGGCTCGAATCTATGAACTGCAAGATCATGACCTGAGCCAAAGTTGGACACTTAATGGCCTGAGCCACCTGGGTGCCCCTGTAAATATGCTTTGAATAAATAAATGGATGAGTTAACAAGTGAATAGTAGCCAGAGTGGAATAAGATTAGGAGGGTTTGTTTGGAGAAGGAAGGGGTCACTCTTGAACCAGTTAAAAGTCTCCATCTAAAAACCATTTTAACATATTTTTATCAATGTCAAATAATTGCTATATAAGTATTTCAAATAAAGTCCCTAGAACCTACATTTATGGCTAATTAAGACTCCACTGTACCCTCATTTATTTAACAAAAGTGCCAGGCGCCTCAGCTGCATTGTCTCGTATCAGCCTCAAAGCAGTTCTTGATAAGGCAACTGAGATTCTCAGGGATGAAGCAACTTGCTCATGGCTGTACAGTTAGTAACCGATAGGGGCTAGATTCATCGAATGCTCTATGGCCAAAGCCCAGATTCTTTCCATTATACCCCTCTGTGCCTAGGATTTATAGAACACTTCCCTCAAACGCCCAAAGGTCACAGATGTAAAGCACAAACACCTGGCTGTAATTTCTTGCTGTTTATCATTTTAACTAGGGGAAAGAGCTGACTTCAAGATTAAGGAGACTCTTGTCCTTGATTCATAGAATCTGGAGCCAGAACAGGTTGGCCTTAATTCCCCAGTATTTCTCATGTCTCAGAGGTGTCATCTTACACATATCATATTTGTTTCACTATCACAAATAAATATAGACTCTGCTGTCTTGAGCCTCTAAAAAATAACTCTCTCAAGAGGGTGTGTGCTACTAGGTCAAGAAAATCCACCTGTAAGAGTCTTTAACCTCATAAGAAAGAAGTCCAGAACAATTCTTGGAGTAATAATAACAGTTATAGAATTTCTTTTGTGATTTTTTTTTTTTTTTTTTTTTTTTTTTTTTTTTTTTTTGCTTTGACCCTTTTGTGTCCACACCAGGCCTCCTCTGTGGGGATGAAGCCAAAGCACTTTGGACCAGAATCCACCTTCACTGAAAGGACAGAGGTGTTTCAGATGTAAAGAGTTAGGGTTTGACTCCTTCCATCTGGTCAGTGAAAACTTGGCCTTACTTTAGGAAGCTCCTGTGGAGACTGGAACTCTCCTTGGCCAAAATCTCAGCAGCCTCAGGCAGGTCCCAGACTGGGAGCTGGCCCAGCATTTATCCCAAAGAAGCTCTAGGAGTTTGGAAGGGAAGTGCCTGAGTTATATGCTCCTTGATGCAGAGTTCTCTAGAGATAACATTGCATTTAATTCTACCTCCTCAGGATGTGGTGATTAAATGTTAGATAGAATCTCTCAAAAGCCTTTCTTTGAAGCTTCTGAGAGCTTCTGTACAAAAGCCAAGATGGGAGTCTTCTGCTTACTCAGAAGCTCCTAACCCTTTCCTGAAATCCTGCAAAGCCTTCCTTTCATCCCTGACCTGCTCCCTCCCCAGAGACGAACAAGGTCAGCCTTTTGCCAGCTTCTTCTGAAGTTAGGTGGTTTTGGGGGGACAGCCAAACAAATGATGAAGAAAGTGGTAATCTACTTAGTGTGATCTGAAGTCAGCCTGGGGCCCCGCCTTTGTGACTTCTTGCAGGTATGACTATGAGGAGGTGGAAGCTGAGGGTGCCAACAAAATGATGAAGGACTTGGAGGCCCTGATATCTGATCGCTCCTTCGTGGGGAAACAGTTCCCAGTGGGTGATAAAGTTTACACTGTGGAGAAAATTGACAACTTTGAATACAGTGATCCAGTGGATGGAAGCATTTCAAGGAATCAGGTAGGAGCAGATTTATGTGAATTGGGAGAGAGGCCTCAGAGCCTCATCTATGAAATCTCATGAGAAAAAGGAAAAAAGCCCCTCGATCATTTCTCCTTTGCTGCCTTGTTTTCCTGGGGTTGACAGTTCTCTGCTGGGTCACACACAACATGCAAACATACTCGTAGGGAAATGGGTTTTGCCCTGTTCCTATGCACTTCCCTATGCCCTCCTCCTGGGATTCTTAGCCTCAGCTCCAGAGGGATTTTTACAGCCTCCAGAATCCCACGTAAGGCATTGTGTTGAAGGCGTGTGCAGAAAGAAGCTCTAGAATCTAAAGGTGAAAAGGTGAACAACTGCCTTAGGTATCAATCCCTTTTTCTCTCAAGAGATGATAGCACAATGCCAGCCGCAAGAGTGTCGTTATCATAGACGTTCCTATGGTATGTTCTAGTTTCTAAAAAAAGAAGAAAAAAAAAATGACGAGGCATTCCAGACTTAGAAATGTTAACTATTACTACCCATAGCATGTGACATGCAGCCAATCCTAACACAGCAGCGCTCATCTAGATAATCACAGTTGAGAGCCTGGGCTCTGTCTGGATGGAGACAGAGCTGTTAGGGTTTCCCTCAGTGGGTGCCAGGGACCCAAGGCTGCAGGCTAGGTCAGCCCTTCTCAAGGCTTCTCACAAACACTTAGGGCCTGGGGTCCTGTTTCCTCTGGTTCTATTGTCACAGGATGGACTTCCCACTAATAATTGAGAAACAGAGATAATAAAGGAGGTGAACATTCTGTTACAGCTCCCCAGTTTGCTTTTTCCTGACAGACCCAGATTTTTGGCCTGGTCCTTGTCAAGGCATCTGGCAGCTTTGAAGGAGATGCACTGCAGGATTGATTTAGTGCCTTTCTGGAGAGCAGATAGTGGATGGGTGGATGGAGCATGGTCACAGTGGCCCTCAGTGCCAGGAGTCTCCCATCCTCAAAATATGAGCACAGTGGGCTTTCTTCCCTATGCCTTTTCAGCCCCTGTGAGAACTCTGGGTCTAGTGTGGATGGTTGTAAGTGATGTCTGGGATAATTAGAAAGAGAGGCCCAGGGTGGAGTAGAGGGTGGCTGTGGAAAGGGAGAGGGTGGGGTCCAGGGGATGGCCGAGCAGAGCAGAAGATTTTATAGAGAAGCCTTCAGAGAGAAAGTGGGCATTTAGAGAAAGTAAACCCCAACTCTGCCATGTACCCAGCACCTGCGAGGAGGGAGGAGGGGAACTTAAGGGTGTCAGCATGAGTGCGCGTGCTGCTCTGCACTCTGTGAGGAGGAACTCAGCAGCTTTGCATTCTATAATCAGAAAGTCTGGGCATTTAGATCAAAGACCAGGTAGGAGGGAGAATCTTGTGGAGTAGATATAGCATCTGCCATCAAGTGCAAAGAATTTAGAAGCTTCACGTTGAAGGTCTGGATGGGGTAGACCAACCCGATATGTTTCTAGAAAGCAAGATATGGTAAACGGGAGTTAGCTGTATCCCCCCTGTGACGACAGAGTCAGGAATGTACTGTGTGCATTTCATCTACTGTCTTCACTGCTAAATGGCACATTTAAGCCCTCGATGGGGTTGGGTGACCAGTAGCAGGTGAGGAGCGGTGTCTTTCCCTCTGGCTGGTCTTTGGCTTTATGCAAAGTTCTTCTTTGTATGGGAGAATGACAGACTCACAAAGACTAGAGAGTTCTCAGATAACTGTCTTGCCAAACCTTCCTACCTGTCGCCACAGAGTATTTACCCGAGTCTTCAACCTCAGGTCCCCTGAAGCAAGAAGATTGTTGAGGACGAGAGACGCTGCCAGGGCGGGGAAAGAGGGCAGCAGGGGGACAGGGACATGCATGGTGCCAACATGGACCGGGGTTTGAGTCCTTAGTCATGGGTGGGGAGGTTGATCACAGGATCCTGCTTGATAGGTTGGGAAGAGCCGGCTTCTGCCATCTGGGCCTCCTGTTCTCTCTTTGAGATTCTCCATCAGTATTTTGCAAAGAGTTCTTCCTCTCATCTGTCTGGAATCTCATCTGCTCTGGTTTCAGCCCATTCTGTCCATGTTTTCCTCCTGATCCGGGGATCAGATTTCTGCATCTAGTGGCTTATTTGTTTACTTATTTATCAGGCTTCAAACTGGAATGGTTAGTCCATAAATTACAGGGAAGTGGGGAGAGGTGGGGAGGGCAGGCCTGTGTCATCCAGCATCCCTGCGCCCCGGGTCAGATCTCCCACTGACCCTGGGAATGCTTCTACCCCCCCACCCCCGATGAGCTCAGCTCCCTTTGGCTGGATGCAGTGACCGGCTGACCAAGGCAGACTCATGGGGCTTAACTGCTGCCATTTACCAAGAATCTAATCCTCCAATTGATCACGTATGGGTGAAATTAGATCTCCAAAACGAACCCCTTGTAATTTGCCAGCCTTCAGTTTCCCTTCCAGCATGTGGGGAAGACATCTCTGCTTTTCTTCTCCAGGGCTTGCGGCTCATTTTTGCAGATGGTTCTCGCATCATCTTTCGACTGAGCGGCACTGGGAGTGCAGGGGCCACCGTTCGACTATATATCGACAGCTATGAGAAGGACATTGCCAAGATCTACCAGGACCCCCAGGTAATGCCCAAGCCTTGTGCCCAGGCTACTTCTTTCTGTTGGAGGGAATGATAGAGGTTACACTGAGTCTGTGTCATCACAACCCATTTCTCAAATGTGCTCACTTTTCTCCATGTGCTCCTTCAGTACATCCTAACAGCAGTCCTAGCTAACAATTACGTTAGTACTTTCTATTTGCCATGCTCTGTTCTAAACCCATTACCCAACTGGATTGATTCATTTAAGTCTCAAATGAGGTAGACGCTATTATTACCCCTACTACAGATAAAGAAACAGGCAGAGAAAGGTTAAGTGGCAGTTAATAGGGTTACATGCCCAGTAAGCAGCAGATTCAGGACAACTAATCTTCAAATCAGCCCCTCCTCCAATGTTCTGATCTGTCACTGGTCATTTGCCACTTTGCTTGGTCTCATTGCCTGTTCTGGCAGAGCACATGTTAGGTGGTGGGGCAGACAGTTTCATGACCCAGAAATAAAGGTCTTTATGGAAGAACCTGCAGACTTGCAGCCTGGTGGTTTGGGCTCCCAGCCCTACCTGAAGAGTCTCCAGAAGTATGTCAGAGTGAGGAGGGACTCTGGGGCCAGGGGTGGGGCAGAGAACTTGGAGGACAGCCACCCAAGGGGAGGAGCCAAGGGGGGGGGGCACTGGCACACAGGGGACTTTCACCTCATTTGTTCCTCATGCGCTGGTCTTGACAAATGCTCCCCCAACCAGAGTTCCATAGCCAAAATTTTTAGGAAGTGCTGTGGTACATTAAGCCCTTCCTCACATAATACACAGTGTGCCTTAAGGGCTCTGAGAAAGCTTATGGTGAAGACACCTGTTTAAGTGGCATCTCACCATGCTTATTTTTCCACAAAGCCTTTTTTCCTCTGACACCTAATTAAAATCCTAGGAAGCTCATTTGGAAAGCCTTGGTAGGGGCGCCTGGGTGGCGCAGTCGGTTAAGCGTCCGACTTCAGCCAGGTCACAATCTCGCGGTCCATGAGTTCGAGCCCCGCGTCAGGCTCTGGGCTGATGGCTCAGAGCCTGGAGCCTGTTTCCGATTCTGTGTCTCCCTCTCTCTCTGCCCCTCCCCCGTTCCTGCTCTGTCTCTCTCTGTCCCAAAAATAAATAAAGGTTGAAAAAAAAAAAATTTGGAAAGCCTTGGTATAGCGGTTTTGAGCATAAGTTTTGGAGTTAGAAAGATCTTGTTTTAAATTCAGTTCCTGCCGCCTGAGTAGCTGCGTGTCTGTGGGCAAGTCATTTCAGTGCTCTGAGCTTTGGTTTCCTGGTAGAATCCTACCTGCCTCATAGGGTCATTATAGTGATTTAAGGAGGTGAGGGATGCAAAATTATAAATACTGTGCCTGGCACATAGGATGAGCTTTTGAGAAACCGTGCCTCTGATAGTTGTTGTTATTACAAAAGGAGGGAGGTGAGAGGATGCTTCACTTTTATATTTTTTACAGTGGCCAGACTCCAGTTTCAATCACTGCCAGATCTCTGTTGTGCTATAGGTATCCCTAAAACTTAACAGAGGCAATGGTGTCTGTATTGTAGACCCACAGAATGACAGAGCAAAAGGAAAGGAAGAAGGAAATTGTTTTCTTTGTCTTAATACCTGGCACATGGTCGATACAAAGAATGAATGAAAGATCAGTTTCTTTGAACCATAGTCTTCAGGGGGTAGGAGGGAAGTGGGAGGGAGGTGGGAGGCTCTGAAGGGTATAAGGTGCTCACAATACCTAGGTGTACCACTGTTCCAGCCAGGAGATGCCTTCCTTAATCTGGAGCTGCTGGGCATCAGCCTCAACACTTTCTGGGACTGTGGGAGCCCCAGGGGGAATGGCAAGTAGTGTGGTCAGCATGTGAAGTTGCTTCTGTTGCCTTCACCCAGGAATAATGAGTTGGTGGAAATTAAGATTAGGGAAAGCAACAGTAGGCAGTAGGAAATGAACTACTGTTGGCTCTGCCGTTGAGTCATTTGATGAAATCGCTTCATCTTTTTGGATATCAGTTTCCTCATCTGTAAAATGGGCAGTTTAGCTAGATAAATATATTTTTTAATTTAAAAATATTGAATAATATTTATATTTATAAATAATATTTATAAGATATTTATATTATTCTGTAACAGTAAAATTCTCTTCTCCCTCTGCCACCCCCCCCCCCCACAAGTGAGAGGTAGATGGGAGGGTAGTGTTGTTGCATTTTGAAAAGATCTCTTTGGGTACAGTGTAGGAAACAAATTAGAGGATGCAGAAATGGAAGCAGAAGCACCATTGTTCCAGGTAAGAAAGAGAACATTGATTTAGAAAGATCTGTGGCCCTGGGAGAGGTGGAGAGAAATGGCGGCCATTGAAAGATACTTAGAAGGTAAAAGTCACGTAGGGTTCCTGATAGATTGGAGAAGGGGAATGTGGGAGAAGAAGGGGTCAAGAGTAACTCTTAGCTGTTCATTGGCTTTATTTGATGGACTGTGGTGTTAAGTCATTGAGATAGGGATGCTGCAAGCAGGTTTTAGGGGAAAGACACATCTTTGTGCTTAGACTTGCAGAGTCTTTGGGATGTGGGAGTAGGGAGTAGGCCGTCAGACTTGTGGGTCTTGGAGGTAATCTGAGGGCTGGAGCTACGGATCTGTGTCTAGAGAAAGTAATGGACAAGGTTCTCCTTGTGTCTCCCTCAGGTCATGTTGGCTCCCCTTATTTCCATTGCTCTGAAGGTGTCCCAACTCCAAGAAAGGACGGGACGCACTGCACCCACTGTTATCACCTAAGAAGACAGGCCAGATGCGGTACGTCCCTCCACCCCGGACCCTCCAAGTCATCTGATTGAAGAGCATGGACAGAAGCAAAGCGTATTCACCCAGGCTTTTTAGGATTCGTTTTTTCCACTAACCAGTTGTTGATGAATGGCACATTAGTGCGACACTGCCATTTGTGGGAAAGAGGAAAAGAGGACCCAGGGGCTTATGCTAATGCCACCTCCTTTTTGTGCCCTTAGGCCCTGCTGCTGTGTGGGTATTTGTCTCCCTAGCACCAGCTTCTGTTGACTACAATGTGAGATGGAGGTTGAGCATCAGCTAGTGAGGCCATTTCTCATCCTTAGGATGTACCAACGACAGGACACTGCAGCTTTTGTTCTCTTCCGTGAATCCTTTCCCCATTAACTGTTTACATGTGATCCAGCAAAATGCAATTTCTGGTGCCTTCTCTCCAGTCAGTTCTTTCCTCAGAGTGAGACGTACTTGTCTACAGATTTCTGCCGTGGTTTGCAACATAGTCCCAGTCACACAAATATTTTGGGATATTAAAGCAAAATAAGCTACTCTTTCTTGATGTCTTTTTTTTTCTTAACAGCAAAATGCTCTTTCAATTTCAGAAAGAAAATAGAAAATTTTTTTGAAGTTTTTTTTTTTTTAATGTTTGTTTATTTTTGAGAGAGAGCCAGAATGCCAACGGGGGAGGGGCAGAGACAGAGGGAGACACAGAATCCGAAGCAGGCTCCAGGCTCTGAGCTGTGAGGACAGAGCCCGAGGCAGGGGTCGAACTCACAAGCTGCGAGATCATGACCTGAGCCAAAGTCGGACGCTCAACTGACTGAGCCACCCAGGTGCCCCAATAGATTTCTTTTTTAAAGGAAGGTGTTGTATTTTGTTTTGATGTCCTAGCTAGAAAACAAAACATTCTGTGTGCTAAGTTTGAAATCCTTGAAATGCTCGAAAACTGGAATTTCAGATCTTAGGGTCAACTGAGTCCTGGATCCATCGGAAGTGGGTAAAATAAACTTGACATGGTTAATTTGGATGAAGGAAAGCAAGATTTTCAGGAGATCTTAAATTTTTTTTTTTTAACGTTTTATTTATTTTTGAGACAGGGAGAGACAGAGCATGAAGAGGGGAGCGTCAGAGAGAGGGAGACACAAAATCTGAAACAGGCTCCAGGCTCTGAGCTGTCAGCACAGAGCCTGACGCGAGGCTCGAACTCACGGACCAAGAGATCACGACTTGAGGTGAAGTCGGCCACTCAACCGACTGAGCCACCCAGGCGCCCCTTCAGGAGATCTTAAATAGCAAAGCACTGCCATGTGCTTTATGGTGTTGAGATGCCATAATGCTATTGAGGGGCTAGAAGTAGAGCTCTCAGAATACATCAGTAGGATTATTGGCATTTAGCTGGATATTTTAAGCCCACTGGCATCCTCCTCATCTTAAAACACATATATTTAATCCATAAGTAAAATGTGATAGTTAAAAGCGTAGGCTTGGGGGGCACCTGGGTGGCTCAGTCGGTTAAGCGTCCGACTTCACCCGGGTCACGATCTTGCGGTCCGGGAGTTCGAGCCCCGCATCAGGCTCTGGGCTGATGGCTCAGAGCCTGGAGCCTGCTTCCGATTCTGTGTCTCCCTCTTTCCCTGCCCTTCCCCCGTTCATGCTCTGTCTCTCTCTGTCTCAAAAATAAATAAACGTTAAAAAAAAAAATTAAAAAAAAAAAAAAAAAAAAGCATAGGCTTGGGAGCCAGCAGACCTGAGTTTGAATCCCACTGGAGACTTTGAGTCACTTTTGAATATCATTCTCCATATCTTTAAAATTAGGATGAAGGGGCGCCTGGCTGGCTCAGTTGGTAGAGTTGCGACTCTTGATCTCACTGTGGTGAGTTCAAGCTGCACATTGGGTGTCGAACCTACTTAAAAAAAATTATTAAAAAAAAAATTGTTGAGATGAAAGTAGTTCCAACTTTATAGGGTCATTGAGAACATTCAGTGAGTGGACCTGGGAAAAGCAGTGGGCACTTTATCTAGTTCATGGTAAGTTGTCCAGCAAGTGGGAACTGGGATTACGCTTATACTATTGTTTCTAGATTATTAAGTATCAGAAAAACAAAAGTTGTAACACTAATACTTGTGATGCATTTATGCTTTGCAGGGCATATCCACAAAGTCACCTTACCATACAGACTATTCCAGAGAGGCAGCCCAGCTCTGCACCCCTCCCCGACCCAGAGTGGACTCCCCCCGTTCCAGGTGACAGGGTCTCCATCTGGGGTGAGATTTCCAGTGTTGCCATTTAGCAACAGGGTCTAGTCCAGCAGATGGAACTGAGGTTTCACCCAGATGTGAGGAAGAGGAGTATTTGTCGAACAAATGCCAGCCATTATTCTGAGTGTTTTGTGTATATTTTTTTACATGCTCCCAATCACTCTATGAGGTAGATGCTCTGGATATCCCCATTTTACAGATGAAGTCTAGTTACTTGCTCACTGTCTCACTGCTGGATGGCAGTGACATGCCCCCAGTCCGTGAAGCTCAGCCCTGCCTGGTTTGCCAGTGTTTTGTATTGCCCCTTCTATTGACTCGCTGCTTCTAACAGGTGAAAGAAAGGTTTTTTGCACTTGCACAAATGCCCCTGTATTTTATTTATTAAAGGGTCATACTGTGAGCGTTTAGTGCCAGAAAGTTCGTTTTGCCATTGTTGTCTTCGCCCTCCCTTTGGCCCTGGGATCTTGATACTTGGGTATATTAGTCAGCCAGGAGATATGTATTGACCCACATTGAGTGTGAGATGCCATGGGAAGGGAGGATTGTGTGACACACAGTTGCTATGCTCCGGCTGCCTGTGACACTAGCAAAGGGAATGAAGTCAGCACAAATAGAAGACTGAACAGGATAAATGCCTTATGAGTTGTGTAGGCAATACCTGATGTTAGACTCCAGATTTTCTGAGCACCTGTTCAGTTTCAGATGCTGGGCTACAAGCTTTCCAGTAACCCTGCAAGCAAGATATTATTATTCCGGTTCTAGAATTCAGATAACTGAAGCAGAACAGAAGCTCAAGTCATTTGCCCCTGGTTTCCAGCTACATGCGATGGAAGTGGAATTTTGACCGGGAATCTCATTTACTTTCCATGACCTTTTTTCTGCCTCTCCATCTGTTGAATCAGCTGCAGACACTCCCAGGTCTGTGGCCCCTAGAATGGCTTTATAAATTTCCTCCTCATCCCTGATCATAATTCAGCTGTTTTCCCTGACCCCACGTGGCTACGGGTTTGGGAGTTAAAAGCTCAGGGGAGGAAGAAGGAGGTGACTGGAGCCATGGAGCAGTGGGGGTGAGCATGGGTGAGGGCCACCTTTCCTCCCTCTGTGGCTTCCAGAGAGACACCCCAACACATGTGCCCACCAGGAATGCTGGGGGATGGGACCCTGAGAGGCTGGCCAGCGGCCTGCTGCCAAGCTTCCCCGCCTGCCAGGATTGATGTGGTCTGTGAGTCAGGCCTGCTTTCTCTGGGGTGTGGTGAGGATTACAGTGAGAAAATTGGGTTGGAACTGTTTGGGGCTGAACTCTGAAATTTCACTTTCCCCCTCCCTCTTGACATTTCTGCTTTCACTTTGGAGAAGCAGATTCCAGGTCAGGGATGTTCCCCAGGTCCAGAAAATGGCCAGGCATACAGGGGATGGGCCTTGCCCCAGAGAATGAAAACAAAGGCTAAGCTCACTGTGTTTTGGGGGAGGCCAGGCCTTGGGGCCTTGGTCCTTCTGCTTCCTCTGCCTCGGAGTTCATCCATGCTGCATTCTTCTGCGTTTCTTGCTCATCTACTAGACAAATATTGGCCTTACTGTGTAAGAATCCTTTAGAAAACATATTACAAATTGTAGGAGACATACCCCTCATGTTTTCATGTTCTGAACTCCCAGCAAGAGTAATGATGTGAGTAACGCCAACCGTTATGCTTGGAGTCACTGCATCTTGCCTGAATTACAGCAGAGATTCCCTCGTGGCCTCTGGCCTTCATTCTTGCCCCTTCTGATCCATTCCCCTCGTCATCAGCTAAGTGCTCTCTCAAATGTAAAGTCCAAGTGCCTGTGTGTGTCACCAGTAAGGCCAGGCGTCCTGCCTGTGGCCTACCCCACCAACTCCTTGTCCTCTGCTCTCGGCCTTATGGCTGGTACTTCAGCCGTAAAGAACCACCCGTGGTTCTCTGGAAGTCCTGTGCTCTGATGGCTCCATGTCTCTGTAGCTGCTCTTCGGTCTGCCTGCATCCCTTTTCCCCTCCATCCCACCCTCCACGATATCCCCCCAATTCCTGCTTGTTCCTTAGATACTGTCTTCTCCAAGAACCTTTCCCTGAGCCTCCAAAGTCTGGTTTGAGCACTTTTTCAGGTATTCCTATAGAACCCTCCTCACAGCACTTACCATGCCCTATATTAATAACCTATTTACTTTCCATTTCTCCCACTGCCCTGCGAGCTCCTGGGGATTGGCTTTTCGTCAGTATTAACCCAGGATCTTGCCCTATGCCCACCACATAGTAAAAGTCCAGTGAACGGTTTCTGGAAAGAGTGAATGGAATCTAGTCGCGTGGCAGAATGCGACTTTTGCTGTGACCCCCCTGTGTCCACCCAGCCCATGGAGTATGAGTAGCTTCATTTTGCAGGTGACAAGTTAGTTGACCAACTTTCCCAGCTTGTGAATGTTCTTCTAACTAAGAAATCTTTCATAGTAAAGCATTAGAGGTTGAAAGGGAGACAGCACCCAGGACAGAGGGTCAGGGTGGCTGCTGGCAGCAGATGGGAGATACACGTGTCATGGTCACTTTGAGTAAAACTTAATTTGAATGTTAAAAAGTATTTTATCTCTCCTTGCTACAAACGTTAATTGGGGGTATAGTTGGGGAAGAGTTCTACCAAATAAGCCTGAATATAGAAAGGAGTTATTTTTCTTCAAGGAGTAGAGTCAACAAAGGCAGCCCCAGGCCCTGAAGACCGCCTCTGAGCAGATTCACGGAAAGAAAGCCATGACAGGCAAGGTGGGTACACCAGCCCCGGGCCTCACACTATTGGCACACACAGCATGTACTTGGGGAAGAGTGAGAGGCTCTTCTTGGTTCCTATTATGAGAGCAAGACACATTCTTACGGTTTGGCATGTCATTACACAAAAGGAGTGAGGTCACTGCCAGCAAGACTGTGTCTCATGTCTGTCTGCTTGTCCTGGGGACCTATTGAGGGCTTTGGTTTGGTTTTTCACCACATGTAGACTCTACCTAGATCTATTAAGCTGGATTTGTGGGTGTGGGCTAATAACTATTTTCCAAAAAGCATGTCTTCTGTGATTCAGAGGGCTGCTGTCCAGCCGACAGAAAAGCCAGTTAAGAGTAGCGATCTGTTTGCTTTTCACGACAGTGTTATTTTGTAAAAGTTCTGTCTCCGTTCCTTTCTGACTTCATTTTTCGTACTGTGATTAAAAGGGCTATTATTATCCCAGATAAAAAGATGGAAACTCTGGGAGCTTACAGGGCCTTACAGAGTCTCACAAACACAACGAGGGAGAAGGCAGACCTGCCATGCCCATCCTTTGGGTGTTTGGGATTCTTTTTCCAGTTTACCATTGTTGTATAACAAAGCACCCCAAAATCAAGTGGCGGTAAACTTTTGCACGATCTTACTATGCTCATGGATTCTGTGGGTCAGGAAATCAGGGCACTGTGGAAAAAGCTTGTCTGATCTGCAGTGTCTGGACCCTCACTGAGAAGACTGGAACAGCTGGGGAATAACTCACATGCCCAGGGGATGGCATCATCTGGAGGCTCCCAGACACTGGGAACTATTGACTGCTTCTCTGGCTCATGACTTCTTTAACCGTGAGTTTCTCACAGCACGGCGCTAGCTTCTAAAAGGGAGCTTCCCAAGAGCAAGTGTACTGAGAAAGTCAGGCAGAAGCTATATTTCCTTTCCCACCTGGCTGTGGAAGACATGTAGCATCACTTCTGCTATATCCTACTGGTTGTGACCAACTCGGGCCAGCCCAGATTCAAGGGCAGGGGAGTTACATCCTACCTATTCTTGCAGGGGGTGGGGGTGGCAAGGTCATTTACAGCAGAACATGTGCAACAGGAGCTCTTGTAGGCATCTTTGGAAAATACAATCTGGCACAATTTTCAGATTTTCTTCCAGTGAATATACCATTCTGAGTCATGTGAGTATGAAAATGAATTTAATTTAGAAATTACTATCACCAGGAGCATCCATCACTTACCTGAGTATAGACACGTGTTACCATCTCACGTTCCCATACCCATGACAGACATGACAAATTGATTGCAGCACCGTTCCTACTAAACTCAGGGCTCCAGATACCATCTCACGTTCCCATACCCATGACAGACATGACAAATTGATTGCAGCGCTGATTCTACTAAGCTCAGGGCTCCAGAAAACTCAACACAATACACTAGACAAGAAATAGTAGTCAGAAACCACAATTGCACTGTGTGTTAACTAAAATTTAAATTTAAAGGGGGAAAATTACCGAAAAATATTAATCACTGCAGTGGGGGTATGAATGAAAACTTATTTGCTACTTGGGAATCTTCTTACTTTCTTACCTTTACAATGTTTAACAAACACTTCACCTAGGGTGTGGAAGCCTACAGAACAGCCGGTCTGTAAATTGATGAAAAATATGTTCACAATATGGAGAAAATTAGTGATTACTGTTAAATGAGATGAATCACAATTGATTTCAGAAACAGCCTAAACCATACTAATAAAATAATTTTAGTGGTATTTTTAAACTAAGAAGTAGACTAGAGGTTGATTTCACTATCTTAAGGTCATGGTCCCAGCTTTTTTCTACATTTTGACTCTTCCCATCTGCCACTTTGCTGCCTTGGCTGTAACAGTCCCCCATATGTGACTTCATGAATTCTAAAGTTTGTATAGCACTTTTCCAAACACTTCAACTCACTGTCTCATTTAATCTTCACAGCTGTGCTGTGTAACAGATTTGCAGTGAACACGACATTTAGCAATCAGATTCTTTGTCCCAAATCATACAGATTACTACTACAAATAACGTATATTGATCACCTTTTAGGTACCAGATACCTTTAATCACTTTATATACACCTTGTCATTTAATCCTTATCCCAACCTGAAAGATGGGAATTATTAGCTCTGTCTTACAAATGAGCAAATGGAGACTGTATGAGATTAAGTAATTTGCCTGAGTTTGAAATTAGCAAGTGGTAGAACTGAGATTTGAACCTGGGTTGATCAGACTATAAGGTCCAGGTAAAACCTAGAGCTAGAACCAAGGCCTTGGTTATTTCCATTGAAAAATAAATTTATTTTTTCAGATTATTATATTTTTTTAATGATGGTTTGGGCAAGATAAACTGATAATAAAATTTTATTACACTTTGATAATAATGTTTTCTACTGATCGATGGTAGTGGTAGAGACACATATATGTACAACTTATAGTTGGGAAGAGGTCAATGCCCAAGTTCAGGGGTCCTAAGTGTCCTCAGTAGATCACCCCTTGCAATGTGGTTGATTTATGGAAGAACGACTCGGGAGCTTGCCACATCTCCGTATCTCCCTGAATCAGTCTGGTACTGGTTATTCTGTGGGGAAAGTGCTTGGCATCCTAAGAACAGCTCCTCTCAGAACCCCTGAATTCAGGTTTATGTTCCTGTCTGTATGCTCAAGGCAGATTTTCTTTTCTATCGTTTAGCAATTTCCAGAGAAAAAAGGCTTACCTTCAAAATGACTCTTGGGGGGGGGGGGGGGGCCGGGGGAATGGGTGGGAAGAGGACCTCTGACAACAGTGACCAGGGATTCCCGCTCCTGGGTCCAGTATGACTCTGAACCAGAGTGGCCCATGGTGAGCATTTGTGGGATAATGATTCTCACCACCCTCACTCCTGTCCTGCAGTGAAAGAATGTCCTGACTTCCATAGCAAGGGGACAAATGTTCAGCCCAGCTAGCTCCTCCCCAGCCTCCCTTTCCAGGTTTATCTCCAATTACAATCCACTTCTTCATCCTCCCATCTTCATACTTTCCCAAATATCTCATATTTTTCCACATTGGCCCGACTTTGCACACGCTGTTACATCTGTTGGAAATTTTTTCTTTATTGTACCCCAGCGTGGTCTGCTGTGCCCCATTCCTCTTCTAAGAGAAACCAGCTTCTGATGGGGGAGAGGGTACGACCACACTTTGTACCATGAGCCACCATCACATTTCCTGGCCACAGCTGATTAGACCAGGGGTGAGCACCTGACTCAAGGGCAGCCAATCCTCGAGTCAGCAACCTATCACATGACCTGTGGCTTGGTTCAAAAGGATGGGCTAGAGTAACCAGGATTTCTACTGAGAATTTGAGGTAAGACAAGAACAAATTTGCTTGATCTGCCTAGCCAGGAGTAAGTCTCTTCTGGGTGACCACAATACTTCATACCTCCTTACAGTAATGTCTCAGGGAGAAAAATGGTCTCTTGCATTGTATTCCCAAAGTCTGGTTCAATGCCTGGTGCATGGAAGAGACTCGGTAAATATGTAGTGAGTCCATAAACTCAAGCAAGAAAAATTCACATTTCTTTATTACCTCAGTGCAATTTAAATCTGGCTCTGACCCTTATTTCAGTAGGCTGCCAGGATTTTTTTTTTAATTGCACACTTTTCATGTAATTTTTATTCCCTTTTTCTACATGAAAAAGCAGAGGTGCAGAGAGTTTAGGTAATTTGCTTGAGGTCACAGTTGTAATAAGTGACAGATCTCAGCTAAAACATAGTAAGTCAAGTCCTTGCTTTTCATCACTACCTCTCAGATTTCATCTCCATCATTGTGATGCACCGATGAATGAATAAAATGCTCTGTGGACCTAAGACTCCTTGCCACCATCAGTTGGTCCCTCTCTTTCTCATATTTCTTCAGCACTTATTTCATTCATATTTAATCTATCCACACCTTTTGCAGAGAACTTCCTGCAGTGTAATAATTAGAGCTAACAATGGGTACTTGCCTTATGCTACCTTCTGTCCCAGGGAATATAAGAGAAAAATTGACTAAATATGGTTGAAAATTTCATATTTTGGAATACTAATTCAAGGTGCTGTTAGTTCAAGAAGGCATTATTTTTTAAAGCCCAGATGCTTTCCTCCTTTTGAAAAATTTAACTTCAGAGTAAAATTTTCCAGATCATCAGGTCAAGCCTTTGCTTGCTTTTCTTTGGAAGTTAGAGCTTAAGTTATGGAGTGGTATAGGTTTCAAAAGCTCTGGATATTTCCCATTAGATCACGTTAAGTGCGATGTGACATACCTAAGCAATATGTTTATAAAAGTTTTTTTTTTTCTTCAAATGGATCTTACTCTTGTCATTCTCTGCTTGGCGATTTGGAAGTTTTTTGTAATACAGCACATTAAAATCACACTGGTAAAGAGTCTTCTGGTCCCAAATGGTGATGTAAGAAGACCCTGGGGGGACAGGAAAAAAAATATGGTTTAAAATGGCAACTAGAATATAAAGGTACCATCCTTAGAACCCAAAAGCCAAGGAGCTGCTAGAACTCTCTCTTGGTCAGAGGGGCTGGCAAGTGCCATGGTTTACATTCCCTTTGACCTTGATAGATGGGAGTAGGGACTGGGCACCATTGCCAGCCTGCTTCCTCAGGATACCTCTTTAGCGTATAGCTCTAGCCATCTTGCCAAAATGACACAGGTGCAAAGAACCTTGAACATGCGAGACCAACACCATTTCAGCTCCAGACAGCTTTCTAGGGCGTCCCTGGAGTGGAGTGCTCCAGTACCTCCTGGTTCATGCTTGCTTCAACTCCACCTGCCTCACCAGGGCACCCCCTGTGTAGAGTACCCTGGGAACCCCCAGCCATTCCTGGCTCAGTTCCAGCGGTCCTGTTAGGTGCCCCCTGCATGGAACCCCCTGGGGTATCTCACTGCACTTACTTAAGCTTCAGCTCTCCTGCCAAGACACTCTTTCTACTGAAAGCCCTGAGACCACTTCAGGCCCACCCCCACTAAAGCCCCAGCTATCCCACCAGGGCAGCCCCACATGGAGTGTCCTAGAACTCCCAGCCCACTCCAGCCACAGCTCCAGCCACCAGGCTTACACAGTCTACACTGGGGATGACCGTACACAAGACCATTCATTCAAGGTTATGAGAAGTAGCAGTTCTGCCTAATTCATAGAAACAAACACAGAAAGTCAAGCAAAATGAGGAGACAGAGGAATATATTCCAAAGAACAAGACAAAACCTCAGAAAAGAAAAAGAACTAGATGAAACTGAGATAAGCAATATACCTGATGAAGAGTTTAAAGTAATGATCATAAAGATACTCATTGGGCTGGAGAGAGGAGTGGAAGAACCCAATGAGAACTTCAACAAAGATAAAATATAAAAAAACATCAATCAGAGTTAAAGAATACAATAACTGAAATGAGAAGTACACTAGAGGGAATCAGTAGTAGATTATGGATACAGAAGCATGGATCAGTGATGTGGAAGACAGGGTCTGTGGAAAGTACACAACCTGAGCAGCAAACGAATAAAGGAATTTTTAAAAATGAGGATGGGTCAGGGATCTCTTGGACAATGTTGAGCAAACAAACATTCATATTATAGGGGTCCCAGAAGGCGAAGAGAAAGAGAAAGGGGCAGAAAACATATTTGAAGACATAATAGCTGAAAACTTCCCTAAGCTGGGGAAGGAAACAGACATCCAGATGAACCCATGGAGGCTCACACCATGACACCCAATAATTAAAGTGTCAAAGGTTAAAGATAAAGAGAATTTTAAAAGCAGAACGAGAGAAGTGAACAGTTATGTACAAGGGAACCCCCATGAGATTATCAGTTGATGTCTCAGCAGAAATTTTGCAGGCCAGAAGGGAGTAGCATGATATATTCAACCAAGAATACTCCACCTGGCCAGGCTATCTTTCAGATTTGAAGGAGAAGTTTCCAGACAAAAGTTAAAGGAGTTCATCATCACTAACCTGGCCTTACATGAAATGTAAAGGGACTTCTTTAAGTGGGAAATGAAAGGCCATAATTAGAAGTAAGAAAATTATCAATTAAAAGATGTAAAATACGACAATATATACATAAAATGTGGAGGAGGGTAATAAAAAAAGTTCTTTTAGAATGTGTTCACACTTAAGTGGCCATCAGCTTAATATAGATGTAAGCTGTATGCTTAGGATGTTATATAAACCTCATGGTCACTATTAGCCCCAAGCTTATAACAGATACACAGTAAGTAAAGAGAATGAAAGCCAAACATAACACTAGAAAGTCATCAGTCATAAGGAAGAGAGCAAGAGAAGAAAGGAACAGAGAAGAACTACAAAAACAACCAGAAAACAATGAACACAATGGCAATAAGTACATACCTGTTAATAATTGCTTTAAATGTAAATGGTCTAAATGCTCCTAAGAGACACAGGGTGGCAGAATGGATAAAAACCCAAGATCCATTTACATGCTGCCTGTAGGAGACTCACTTCAGATGTAAAGAAACATACAGACTAGAAGAGAAAGGATGGGGAGAGATCTCCCATTCCAGGGGAAGTAATAAAATTGCACCGATAAAGTCAGCATGGTGAGTGAGTTATTTTCCTCAGTGTTCCATTAGATGATTATTATTATCCCCTTTTTACTGATGAGGAAACCGAGGCCCAGAGAGGTTGTATAACTTGTCCAAGGTCCAGTAGCTTCAAGCGGCAGGCAGTCAGATTCTAGAGTGTTGTTTTTAAAAATTGAGTTATAATTCACATTCCATGAAATTCACTCTTTCAGAGTGTATAATTCATTGGTTTCCAGTGTGTTCATAAGGTTGTGCAGAGGGTGCAACTGTTACCATTGTCCAATTGTAGAACACCTTCTTTCCCTCTAAAACAACCTGGTAACTACTAGCAGTCTCACTCCATTCCCTCCAGCCCCTAGCAACCACAAATCTACTTTCTGTTTCAATGGATTTGCCTGATCTAAGAATTTCACATAAATAGAATTGTATGATATGTGGCCTTTTGTGTTCTTAGAGCTCTTAACACAAAGCAAATGCCCCTAGACCACAAGATCCTCCAGTATGAAGGCTATTTTGTTCATTTATGTCGCTATGGTGCTCTGAATCCACTTTGCTTTTAAATGAATGATTGAATGCACAAATGAATTATGAAATAAATATATGTAAATGCTAAAAAAAACTCAGAGTCTGATGTTTGCCAAGTTCCCACTATGGGCCTGGCACAATGCTAAGTGCTTTGCAAAGATGACCTCACTTCACTCTTACAAACATCCTTATGAGGTAAGTACTGTAATATGCCCATTTTACATATGGGAAACATAAGGAGGTTAAATAACTTGCTTCAAGTCCTAGATACTGGATGGTGGAGCCAGACTTTGAACTCTTGTTGCTGGTATTTGAGTCTGCATTCCTAAATTGTATGCAAAAGAATATCCTTTAGAGAGAGGGTCTAACCTCCTCTGTCTGCAGCAAGAAAATGAAGGTCTCGAATGCATTTGCAGCTACTTATGGAGCCTATGCTATGTGCCCAGTCACTGCCCTACATTGGAAGCCATATACTACTCAAGAACAAAGGTAAAACAAACAATGGCAATTCCCTGCAACAGGCAGGGGGTCAGATGTATGTGTGCAGTGAGGGCTGAAGGAATGGAGTGCCCAAGGCATCTATATAAGGTGCATAGCCCAGGGCCTGAACCAACCTTTCTGCTCTCTGCTGTTATCAAAGCACATCTCCATGTGTGAGCTCATGGAGCTCATTGTCACCACCCTCAACACTCTCAACATGCCTGGGATGGGTGCCTCGGCATGGTTATTTTCCTGGCCTTTTGGAGCCCAGGTAGAGAATCCTGACCTGGCAATGGCTGTGAAGGCTTGGCCTTTGTCTCTCAGGAAAACAGGCAGGCGGCCCTTTGTTCCCCACTGCAGGGCAGGGTGGAGCCGCCAACCAACTCCCTTAGTGTTTCTGGCCTGCTCTGTGGCTTTTCTCTTCTCACAAAGACTGGTGTGTTGGACCTGTTTTTCTAAGTCAGATAGTTATTTGGTTTCCACCTCAGAAGTCAGTGCCAGCATTCCGTATAGCAGGCCTCACTGCCACAGGCTGTGGTGTAAGAAGAAAGTGGGTTCCCAGAGCACGGTCAGAGATTACACTCCTCAATTCAGGTGGGTAGAGTCAGGAGTGGCTTCTCACACCCACTGTCTAACATTTGCCAGACTCCGGCTTGGCCAGGAATAGGGCTCTGGTGCCAGGAGAAGCCCAGGCTCCACCAGGCCACACCACCTCCATGAGATGTCACAAACTGGGATGAAGACCAGCCTAGAGCATGCCCCTGATTGTCATGTCTTTCTCCCTTGTTCCCTCTGTAATGGTCCAGCGTGTAGGGCAGGGCAAAATGACTGGGGCATCACGCATGCGGGGTCACACCAGGATGTAGCATCCTAACGCCAGGCTAGGTCTAAGAGGCAGAGAAAAATTGCCCCCTGGGGACAGCCGGAGGCTTCCTAACTAATAGAACTATGTTCCATAGCTATGTTGAGAGGGAGGTAGCTGTTCCCAGCTCGAGAACTGATGTAAATATCAGGGCTATAGCTGGCTCCGTTCAGGCCATGGTAGGAAGAAGAATCTTGAGGTCAGAAACTAGGAAGGTCAGAAACAGGTTGGGAAGAGGTCAGGAATGCCCTAGTGGTCTGCAGCCAGTTGAAGATCATGGGGGAAAGGGACAGCTAAAAACCTCAGCATGGGATTGTGAGCATATGCTCTGGGATTTCCCTCTGGGTGCATCCTGGATTGAGGGTCCCCAGAGAAGCTCTGTGTTTGTTTCTCCCAGGTACCACAAGGGTGTGACAAGTCTGGAGCCTTTTCTAAAGTTGAAGACTCTAGGACCATGCAAATGGAATGAATTTCAACCCCAAACCCATGAGAAAACTCATATTTATAAAGTCTCAAAGGGGATGGCTTTTTCCATCCACAGACCAGGCCAAGACGCAAATGCTACTATCTCTCTGTGACAATGGGTGCATTTTTTATCCTGGTCCATTATTTTATCATGTCCAGCTTTATGTGTGGTATGGGTATAGGGGGAAGAAGGTTCTCAGATCTAATACCCATCCATGCAGGCCCAAGACTTTCTCCTTTCACCACATGACTGTTAAAATATAAGTCTCTGGGTTACCTAAGATTGGAAGAACTTTCCTGGGGAGCTGTTGCTCCAGCTACTCACTTAACCCTGTTTTTCTCTTTGTCTTTACCCCATGAGGATTCTCATACTTTCTGGCAAGTTCTGTTGTGCATTTAAAATGATCTCTGCTATTGTTTGTTGAGCTTTTCTAGATAACTTCTAGGTAGTTGGGAAGTGTTTCAGTTTGCCTAGAATCTGAAGTCCTTTCTGCTTCCACTCTTGTCCCTTCCATTTTAACCTTACAATAGCCAGTGTGGTCTTTCAAACAAACAAACAAACAAACAAACAAACAAACACGTTATCTTGTTTTTCACTTGTATACAGCCCTTCAGTGGTTTCTCATAGTTTTCTGCCAATTATGATATTGTTTTGTCAGTGTTTTGATATATCCCGCTGTTTTTCCCATTTCTCTTCTGCAATCAAGCACCACTTTCCCATGGGAGAAACTCCTCCTACATTCCATATGGCCCTGGGGAGGTCAGGCATGGTGGCCTCCCTTTTCCTTTCTTCACCTCCCACCTCCATTTTAGCTACAGTGGAAGGAATACAGCCCATGTTAAGCCAATCATTGTGACACATCCCCATGAACATAGTGATTGGTCTAATGGGTAGCCATGTGACCTAAGCTGGGTGAATCAGAGTCTTGCCCTGATTTTATTTTCCAAATGGAGATAGAGGAGTAACTTTCATTTTCTTTTGGACCATTGGGTTGTGAAGATGTAGGCCTGGTGAATATCAGTTACTATTTTCCTACAGGATTGACAGAATTTGTCAGTGCAGAAGAAAATTAGGCCTACTTAATAAGAAATGCAGAAACAAACAGAGACAATTAATTAGTTGAAAAGAGAGTCTTTTTTTTTTAAATTTATTTATTTTTTGAGAGAGAGAGAGACCGAGTGCAAGTAGGGGAGGGGCAGAGAGAAAGGGAGACACAGAATCCGAAGCAGGCTCCAGGCTCTGGGCTGTCAGCATACAGCCCAATGCAGGGCTCCAACTCATGGTCTACGAGATCATGACCTGACTTGAAGTTAAATGCTTAACTGACTGAGCCCCCCAGGTTCCCCGAAAAGAAAGTCTTAATGATACCATTTGAGCTCCTGGATTCAGTCCTACCTGATGCTTTAACTCCAGACTTCCCAACTTAATGAACCAATAAATTGCCTCTTCACTTAAATTAGTTTGCATTGGGTCTTTGTCATATGTTAACAAAGAGACTTGACCAACATGGGGCCAAACCTTTTACAAGGCATTCTAAGACCCTGTGTGATCTGGTCACTGCCTATTTCTCCTCACATACACTTTTTCTCTATCTTGATGGCCCATCAATATAGAACTCTCAGTTTTTCTTTTTTTTTTAAATTTTTTTTTAACGTTTATTTTTATTTTTGAGACAGAGAGAGACAGAACATGAATGGGGGAGGGTCAGAGAGAGAGGGATACACAGAATCTGAAACAGGCTCCAGGCTCTGAGCTGTCAGCACAGAGCCCGACGCGGGGCTCGAACTCACAGACCGCGAGATCATGACCTGAGCCGAAGTCGGCTGCTTAACCGACTGAGCCACCCAGGCGCCCCACTCTCAGTTTTTCAAATGTTCCAGGCTCCTTCCTGTCTGAGGGCCTTCACACATGTTGTTTTCCTAGATCATTTTGCTTCTCATATTTCTATACATCCTTCAGGTGTCTGCATATAAATCATGTCCTTAGGGAAGGATTTCCTGACTGATTGACTAGACCAGAGTCCTTGTCTCCCCTTCAGCATTAAGTACTCCTGCTCACCCTGTGCTCTTCCTTCTAAACTCATCACAGTAATAATGAACACATTCCTTGTTTACAACAAGATTGTTTCTTATTTACAGTTCATCTTATTGGAATATAAGCTTCACGAAGTTATGGACCATTTGTCTTGATCATTTTTGTGTATTCAGTGCCTAGCACAGTGTTTGGCATAAAATAGGTGCTCAGTAAATATTTGCCAAGTGAGAGGAACCTGGGTGGTTCAGTAGGTTAAAGGTCCGACTCTTGATTTCAGCTCAGGTCAAGATCTCATGGTTCGTGAGATTGAGCCCCATGTCGGGCCCTGTGCTGATTGATGGCACAGAGCCTGCTTGGGATTCTCTTTTGCTCTCTCTGCCCCTCCCCCACTCCTGCTCCATCTCTCTCTCTCAAAATAAAAAACATTAAAAAATATATTTGCCAAAGGAAAAAAATGAACAGTTCAGTGTTTGACTTGAAAGCCTATGCTTTCAGTCTCTGTGGGCTTTGGTAACTAACAAAAAAAGGGGGGTCCTGATTCATAATGGGACTATAAAAGGCTCCTTGGGGGAAGATTGATTTAATCAGGTATTTTGAGCCAGATTTCTACCTGGCCAGGCCAGAGTGGGCCTTGCTCCCAGGAGATGGCAGTGTTGTACAGTCTGTGGCTCATCAAGCCTCTAAAGTCGCTTCTCTGAGGCATGGGAGCTACCTTGCTGGACATTGACCCTCCTGTCCTGGAAGCCAAAGTCCATGGCCCTTTGAAAGGGCTGTTGTTGACAGCAGCTCTGCAGCACAGCTTTGTTTCAGAGACTGGCAGTGCCCCGGTCTGAGATAAACAAGCTCCTGATGCACCGATGGATCGATCTGGGATGCCGCTCTGTTCAGGAGCTCCACCTTCCCCAGGGTGTCAGCCTTTGTGCCCTACAACCTCCTCGGAGAGAAGGCTCAGGACACTGCGTCTGTGCCTCCTGAGGCTGTGGGACAGCGACCTTACAGTTTCTCTCAAATCCAAAGGCTGCTACTGAGGGTGCAAAATAGCCCAGCGACCAGCATGGACCCACAGGTGGACAGTCCTCAGTTCAAATTCATATCGCTTACTGGGTAGCCCAGAATAAACACCTCAGCTTCTCTCAATAGAGGGTAGTGACGTCTACTTCTCAGGCTTGTGCAGAGTGGTGGAGCCAGCAGAATCCAGACCACCTGGCACCCTGCCTGGAGCATGGTAGGTGCTTAGGAAACATCAGTTCCCTTCCCCCTCCCACTCCCCACCCACTGCCATCATTGTGGGACCACATGCACCTGGGGGAAATGCGAGAACACCTCAACCGTTTTTCACTGGCAGATGTCTAAAAACAACAACCTTCTTCACTTCCCCCAAGCACTTTCCTATCCCCAGTGTGACTGTAAAGTCAGATTAAAAAGTGCCCATAGTCATTGGAACACACCCCAGTCAGATAATCCACATCACCAGTCCCGTCCACGTGAGCCTTGCTGCTGCTGCTCCCGCTGTGGGGAACCAGGTCTCCCAGGAATCCTGAGATCTCCCCGGGCCCAGAGGCCTTGGCTCCTTTTCAGTTCATTTCTTTCTTTTGTGTTGGAGCATCTGGGCTGTAGTGCTGGAAGTGTTTGGCCCTGGTGCTGGGGCCCTTATCTCTGTGCTGCGTGAGCCCCATTCCTGCCGTGTCAGAACCCATTAGAGGCCACTCTGCTGAGGCTTTTGAAGGAGTAATCGGTTTGTAGAGGGAAGGGGCTGTGCCAAGCCAGGCCAGATGGAGTAAGTAATGAAGGCCCCAGATTAATCTCACTTGTCTCTTTTTTCCAATATGAAGGCTCAACCCAAGAGCTTGGCAGTCTCAAGACAAATTATACTTGTCAGCTTCAAAGCACAAGTTCCCTTCCAAGTCAGAATGTTTGTGCTTTCTCTTTCCCTCTCGCCATCTCCTTCCCCCTCTCTCTTGAAATAAAAAAAAAAACTGGAGTAAAAAAATGGGGTGCATGTGAAATGTGGTGACATTTTTGCATCATTCTAATACTAAGAGCTTCCACTGGGCATTTGCTATGTACTAGGCAACATATGGAGTCCTCAACATGCATTTATTTCTCACCCTAACCTCACAAAACAGGGATATGCTAGAACTCCCATTTTACAGATTGGGAAACCAAGGTTCAGAGAGGATGACTGACTCAAAGTTGTACTGTTAGTAAATGTGGAGCAAGGATTAAGACGCAGGTCTGTATCACTCCAGCCACCGCACTGTACACATTCTCCAGTCTTCAGAGCGTTAACCTCTCTGACTTAAGTCTCTGCCTTGAAGGAAGAGTCTGGCTCTGAAGCCACGAACACAGTCTCCTGTTCATTCCTGTTGTTAAAGATTCCCCCCTGGCATCTTGAGCCAAAAGCAAGGGGTAAGGAATGTGTTCCCAGAGAAGCATTTCCAGGGGTATACTTTATAACATCCTAGTCTTTGAGATGTATGGGGACAAAGACGCTGTGGTTAAATAAATTTGGGAACCACTGCATATAATTGATCCCCACTGGCAGCACCAGGCATGTAGGCAGGCAAGGAGTCCTGAAAATGGGGACCTTGATGAACTTTTCTTTACCCACTGTTTCCCCAAATGATTGGATCTAGTTATGTTTTTCAAGGCACACCTACAAACATCCGTGGAACTGAGTCCTCAGAAACCAATCTGCCCCAGAGCCCTGCTACTTAAGTGCTCAGACCAGCACAGCAGCATCAGCTGGGAGCTCATTAGAAACGCAGACTCTTTGCCCCAGTCCCACTGGATCCCCAGGTGATCTTGGAAGCTCTATGTTGGAGTATAGCCAAGCTGAGGTCAGTAGACCAGGAAGCTCACTAAGTAGACTGGCCTCATTCAGCCACCCAATTTTTTAGTGATGTCAACACAAGTGTTGTTCATTTGGAAAGCTGAACCAAAAAGATCAGTTTCTCCCTTGTCCAAATAGCTGTAGCCCCACAACTGAACATAAACGTGACATGGAGGAAGAATCCCATATTTAATGAGGGCTCTGGCCCACCTCTAAGTTTCTGGTAATTCCTCATTAGGAAGAGTTAGTTCTTTGAGGATCATTTTCTCCTTCGGTATACACATGCTGCCTCAGAACCAAGTTCCTATTGTTTTGGTTAAAAATTTCCAGACGTTTGAGCTGAGCCAGATCTGGCAACCCCATCCTCTGCCTCACGTACAGTCCATAGCCCCTGAGGGAGAGATATGTGCTCCAGTGACCCACCATCCGTTCATCTTCCATCTCTGTCAGGCCAGGGACACTCGCCACAGAGGGGCACTTGACTTAAGGGCACAGCCAACCTCTCCACTGTCCAGCAAACTGATGTGCCCTGGGGCAAAATGTGAACCACAAAGAGCGGTGAAAAAAGCCATGGCTGTCTAAGCTAGAAGATTCTAATACAGACAGGAATGGGAGAGACATGGATGGGCTAAGTGTAAGCCTGTGCTGTGAGGGAGCAGGAATTGTGAGCAGACAGGGATGATGGCAACAAGACACAGCAGAAGACCACAATGACAGTGAGCCATCAGAGCAACTGTGCAGAGCTGTGGTATGCTTTGGGCCAAGCACTGGGCACTGAGTCATACAGTGTATTATTTCCTGGGGCTGCTGTAACAAATCACCATGAACCTGTGGTTTAAAGCCACGGAAATGTATTCTCTCAATAGTCGGGGAGGGCAGAAATCTGAAATCAAGGTGTCTGTGGGGCCGCAGTCCCTCTAGAGGCTCCAGGGAAGAAACCTTCCTCACCTTGCTGGTTTCTGAGGCCTGCCATCTCTCCTTGGCTTGTGGCCACATCACTCCAGTCTCTGTGGTCACAATGCCTTCTCCTCTGTGTCAAATATCCTTCTTGTGATTGCATTTAGGGCTCACTTGTATAATCCAGAATAATCTCTCCATCTCAAGATCTTTAATCTAGTTATATCTGCATAGCTGAGGCAGCCATTGCTGTTTCCATGCTTTGCTACAGCAACCCCACAAAACTAATGTATATAGAGTATGGGGGAGTGCCCAGGGCTCTCTGTCTTACACTCTCTTTTTTTTTTAAGTGTATTCATTTTTGAAAGACAGAGAGAAACAGCACGAGCAGGGGATGGGCGGAGAGAGAGGCAGACACAGAATCTGAAGCAGGCTCCAGGCTCTGAGCTTTCAGCACAGAGCCCGAAGTGGGGTTTGAAATCACACACTGGGGGACTATGACCTGAGCCTAAGTTGGACACTTAACTGACTGAGCCACTCAGGCACCCCTCTGTCTTAGACTCTTCCTCTTCTCTAAGTGGTATTGTCCACTTCCTTGGCTTCAAACTGTCTGTAAACCAGTGAATTCCAAATTCACATCTCCTGCCCAAGCCTCTACCCAGAACTATAAGTTTCTATATCCCACTGTCCATTTGTCATTTATTTGAGTGTTTCTTAGGCATTTCATATTATGTGGTACAGACCGAAATCTTGATCCTTTATACTATGGTGACCCGATTATTTCTTCTCTGGTATGATGGTTAATTTTATGTGTCAACTTGACTAGGCCACTGGGTGCCCAGATATTTGGTCTTGACATTACGTCTGGGTGTGTCTATAAGGGTGTTTCTGGAGGAGACAAACATTTTAATCAGTCAACTGAATAAAGCAGATTGCCCTCTCCAGTGTGGGTGGGCCTCATTCAGTCTGGAGTCTGGGTAAGGCACCTGGATGGCTCAGTCAGTTGGGCATCTGATTTTGGCTTAGGTTGTGATCTCATGGTTTGTGGGTTCGAGCCTCACATCAGAATTGCTGCTGTCAATGTAGAGCCCACTTCACATCCTCTGTCCCCCTCTCTCTCTGCCCATCCCCTGCTGACTCTGTCTCTCTCTCTCTCTCTCTCTAAACAAAAATAAATAAAACATTTAAAAATGTCTGCGTAAGAAAGAATTCCTTCTCTTTTGACTTGTTGCAACCCTGAAAGCAAGATGCTATCACCCACCCAGTCCAGCTGTACTGGACTCATCTGTGAGAATGTGGCTAGAATTCTTATTCTTGCTGCTCCTGCCCAAACTGGCATGGTCAGATCCAGAAATACGGTTTCAGTGTGTGCCACTGGTGTTTCCATCAGGATGAGAGAGATACCATTTTTTTTAATGTTTATTTATTTTTGAGAGAGAGAGAGAGAGAGAGAGAGAGAGAGAGAGAGAGAGAGAGCATAAACGGAGGAGGGGCAGAGAGAGAGGGAGACACAGAATCTGAGGCAGGCTCCAGGCTCTGAGCTGTCAGCACAGAGCCTGATGCAGGGCTTGAACCTGAGATCATGACCTGAGCTGAAGTCTGATGCTAAACCAACTGAGCCACCCAGGTGCCCCAAGAAAGATACCGATTTTATCAGGTTAGACTAAGTGATCTTCTTTGAGTGGAACATCTAAGACATTGACCTGATACAAGAAACAATGCTAGCTCCTCAAAAACAAACAACAAAAAACAAAACAAAAAAAGTAGAAATAGTTTATTTGTTATAGATATGTCCTTTGTAAAGTTTAGTGATATTTTCTTCAAAATATGTGGCTTATTTTCCCTCGTTTATAGAAAAGTATTCATCCTGGAAAAAAAGAGAGAATTCTTTCTTTCTGCTTGACTATCTTCCAAAAGAGACATCAGTCTTCTCTTGCCTTTGGACTTGGACTCAGACTGGAACCACACCATCAGCTCTCCAGGGTCTCCAGCTTGCCAGCTGCAGATATTGGACTTCTCAGTCTCCATAATCGTGTGAGCCAATTCCTTATAGTAATTTGCTCTCTCTCTCTCTCTCTCTCTCTCTCTCTCTCTCTCTCTGGTTATTTCAGTCTATCTATCATCTCATCTCTGTCTGTGTCTATCTATATAGACACGTATCTATATCTTCTCTGGAGAACCCAAACTAGTACACTTGGTTTTTCCCATCTCACTAAATAATCCCCAGGCCTCCATATGCCCAGGCCAAAAATCTAGGCATTATCCTTCAGTTTTTCCTCTCTGATGGATCTAAGAGTGCTATCACATTGGCCTCAGAAACACATCCTAAACTCTCCACTTTTCTCTTCTCCATGAGCACCTCCACAACCCAAGGCCCCATCCCCCATCCAGATTACAACAATGGCTTCCATATAATGGTGCTGCTGCTTCTGCTTCAGCTCGCTTCTTCACAAGGCAGCCAAAGTGAACTCTTAAAGACAAAGTCACCACACGTTACTCCCCTGTTTAAACCCTCCAAAGGCTTCACAACATATTGAGAATAAACTCCAAACATCTAGCCCTACCCACTAAACTTCACATGGTCTCTTCCTGACTGCCCCTTCAACTTCCCACCCTGACCTCTCTTTTTTTTTTTTTCCTGATGAGATTTTATTTTTAAACTAATATTTTAATTTATTTTTTATTTATTTATTATTATTTTTTTCAATATATGAAATTTATTGTCAAATTGGTTTCCATACAACAGCCAGTGCTCATCCCAAAAGGTGCCCTCCTCAATACCCATCACACACCTTCCCGTCCCTCCCATCCCCCATCAACCCTCAGTTTGTTCTCAGTTTTTAAGAGTCTCTTATGCTTTGGCTCTCTCCCACTCTAACCTCTTTTTTTTTTTTTCCTTCCCCTCCCCCATGGGTTTCTGTTAAGTTTCTCAGGATCCACATAAGAGTGAAAACATATGGTATCTGTCTTTCTCTGTATGGCTTATTTCACTTAGCATCACACTCTCCAGTTCCATCCACGTTGCTACAAAGGGCCATATTTCGTTCTTTCTCATTGCCACGTAGTACTCCATTGTGTATATAAACCACAATTTCTTTATCCATTCATCAGTTGCTGGACATTTAGGCTCTTTCCATAATTTGGCTATTGTTGAGAGTGCTACTATAAACATTGGGGTACAAGTGCCCCTATGCATCAGTACTCCTGTATCCCTTGCCACCCTGACCTCTCTTGATTCCTCACACATCTAACTTCCTTTTGAACTAAGTCTTTGCACTAGCTGTTTCCTCTTTCCAGAATCCCCTCCCTCCCTGGCCCCCTTGCCAATAATTCTCTTGAGACAAATGTTGCCTCCTCAGAGAAGCTTTCCCTGACCAATCGTTCTGAAGTAGCTAGTCATATCCCATTACCATCTTGCAATTGTCAGCATGAAGAGTACTTGTTACTAGCAAATAATTTTACTGTGTTTTTGTTTATTCATTTCTTTCTTTATCCCCTTCCCTTCACCAGCGTATAAACTTCATGAAGAAGAGACAAATCTGTCTTGTTCACCACTCTATATCCATTTCCTAAAACAATACTGGGACCATGGTGGGCATGGGGCAAACATTTATTAAATGACTGATTCATGGCTTTGAGATGTATGTTCGTGCCTCTTTGGAACATGTGGATAGGTCAGCCTGGTTAAAACAAATACTCGGTTAGACAAACAATGGCTGCTGGAAATAGTTGCTATGTGTAGAAACACTTCCAGTGCCCCATGCCACATCTCCTTAGTTTGCTTCTGATTCAGCTGCTGCTATGGTGGGCAGTTCTGTGGTGGGCAAAGCTGAGTTTTTCTTAGGGCTTTTGTGAAGAACAGGAAGGGAAAGGGAAAGGAAGCAAAGGAAAGAAAAGGAAGGGAAAAGAAAGGGGAGAAGAGAGGAAAAAGAAAAAGGTACAGGCAGAACCCAAAAGAGCTAGGAAGGTCATGCTTCTGGGGCAAACTTCAACACAGGGAGTGGGAATTGATGGATAAGAGGCCTTTGAACTTCTGGGGGCGCCTGGCTGGCTCAGTGGGTAGAGCATGTGATTCTCAATCTCAGGGTTGTAAATTCAAGCCCCATGTTGGGTGTAGGATATTAGTTAAAAATTTGAAAAATATATAAAATAAAATTAAAGGGGCGCCTGGGTGGCTCAGTTGGTTGAGCGTCCGACTTCAGCTCAGGTCATGATCTCACACTCCATGAGTTCGAGCCCTGCGTCGGGCTCTGTGCTGACAGCTCAGAGCCTGGAGCCCGCTTCAGATTCTGTGTCTCCCCCTCTCTCTGCCCCTCCCCTGCTCATGCTCTGTCTCTCTCTATCTCAAAAAATAAATAAAAACATTAAAATAAAATTTTAAAAGTCCTTCAATATTCTAGTGGGACTATCCTGAGGTGTATTCTCTAAACTTCCTCAGGGAGTCCCCAGCAGAAGTTTCTGCCCATAGCAGAAAGTAGCTCACACCCTCCATTAGCGTTACCTCCTCCTCTGTCTTCCTCCCCACTTCTCTCACTGCCTCCTGCTCTCTTTCTCACCTCCCAAATAAACTTCCTGCATCAAACTCCTTGCCCTGGGCTCTCTTTCAGGGGTTCCCAAATTAAGTTAGTGCTTCACAGTTCTTGTGTGCATGAATGGTTCCAGGCAACTAAAGAAGGGTTCCCCATCACAGTCTTGAAAAATATTATTAAAAGGTATTCTCAATTGCCTGCATAGCCTATAGGTTTATATATTTTTGCTATGCTTCTCCCTTTTGTGAAAAAAAAATAGGTAGTGATTTGTATGGAAAATATCCATTTATAAAAGGTTAACAGATTGGCATACTTAATTTTCCAAGGTGCAGTCTCTCTCATGGAACTCATTTGATTGTTAGACTCTAATTATTCCAGTCTGTGTGACCTTGACCAAAACACTTTACTTTTGTCTCCCCATATGTAAAATGAATGGGCTAGATAGCTACTTTCTGAGGTAATATTTCAGTTCTAAGGCTCTGTAGGTCTATATCCAAACTAGATAATATTTACTGAGGGCAAACACAGTCCCACTTAGAGGCAGGGCACACCTCCTACAGCCAGAGGCAGAGGCGCCACAAGGCTAATGGAGCTTAAACTTCAGACTCCCTCACTTGCACTGGCTCCCCCCACCCCCCGCCCCAGGCCCTGGAAAGAACCCTTACCATGTGTTGATGGGATCATGTGCTTTTTTAAAATGTGTAATAGTTATATAGTTTCTTCTTGTTTTTCTTGAAGAAGATCTCCCCAATTTATAAGCTTCAAGCTGTACAACCCTAAATCTGTCCATGGCCACATCCTGTACTTTGGGTAATTCTATTGTGGCTCCACACTGGGACCACCCTCTGGCTGCCATGGCCTGTTGGGCTGTGTAGAGTGATATGATTCTTTCCCACTCATAAGCCATGGATTTGTCATGAAAGTAAATAATGGGTGACTTCCCATTTCAAAATGGCTGTACCTTAGAAGTCTCTGAATGTGAAGTCTCTGCTCTGCTGAACTGTCTTTTGGATTTTAGAAGCTGAATGGCCTGCAGTTTTGTTTTCTGGCCTGTCGTGTGTTTGTTTAGAAGCCTTAATTAGCATACTGTAAACTACTTCTGCCTCCCTGAAAATGGTTTCAACAAATGATAGGCTTTGCTTATTAGGTAGGCCTCTGGCCACAAAAAGTTCCCAGGTTAATCAGATTCACAGTATGTATTTATTTTTAAAATTTATTTATCATTTATTAAATGCCAGGTGCTATGTTAAGAGCCTTATATGCATTGGTTCATTTATCCCTCAAAGAATGCTATAAGGTATCTTCCTCATTAAACAGAGGAAGAAACCAAGGGCCAGAGAGATTAAGAAAATTGCTCAAAGTCATAAAGCTAGGAAATAGTGAAATATAAATTCAAATCAAAGTCTTTAATCTTAACTACCGCACCACCTTAACTCTAAAGGCAGTCGGAACCCTCCGGGGAATATGTCCACAGACTCTTTGAGGTGACACATTTGAGGGACGACATTGGTTTTCAAGTTGAGATATTGATAATGCCTACCCACCTACTCATCCACTCACCCCTCCCTCTATCCATCCACTACTCACTCATCTGTCTGTCCATCTATCTACCCATTCATCTGTCCAGCCAGCCAACTAGCCATCTATCCATCCATCTTACAGTCCTCCATGTACCAGGCCCTCTTCTAGGTGCTAATGTCTCATGACACATTGCCTCTCTTATTGTTTCTTCCCCTTCCTCTCTGCCCATCCAAATCCTACCCAGCTCTCACATTCAGTTCAAGTCCCTCATCTTCCTTGAAGTCTTCTCTCACTACAAATCCAAATGAGCTCAGTGCAACTCTGGATTGGATGTAACATTAAAGAACACAAGACTTGGGATTCAACAGACATGGGCTTAAATCCCAGATCTGCCGCCTCCATAACTATGTGAAAAAATTGTTCCCTCTGAGTCTCTGGCTCCCTCATTTGTAAATTGGAAATGATAACAATAATGAGAATAGTGATAATGATAATATCTACCTCATAAGGTGGTTGGAAGATTAAATGAAAAACTGAATGTAAGTTACATAGCAGGTGGTACATGCTTAATACAAGTGATTTCCTCTCCTCTCCCATTGCCCCTTCCTTTCTAAAAAATTGGACAAAAAGTCTGTACTACACCTGACTCAGATTCAGGCTGTTAATGAATAGTTTAATGTGTATAAATCAGTCATTTCCCTGGTAAGAAGCCTATTAATTCCTCAAATATATAGAGCACATCTTACACTCGTCCCCCCTGCATGGGGTTTCAATACAGTGCTAAGGGCATAGTGAACACTCCATAGTTGTCAGATCTAATTCAAGTCAATCTTTCTCCCACTTCTCTCAGTTGTCAAGAAGAAAGAAGCCAGAAATCTGCTCAGAAGTTTCTTGAGACCCCTGCCTCAGGCCAGGGCTCCCACATGCATGCTTGTTTTGAATCCCCGTGTTCATGTCCTGGGGTTCTTGCCGTCATTGTGGCCCTTGCCAGATTGTTTTGACAGCGGTAAAGCTCCCACCCAGCATCTAAGGAAGAGATAGGGGTGGGGTGGAGAGAAAGGCAGATGCTGAAGCCATGTCCTACGTCTGATTGATGTGCAGGACTTACCTTGACCTCTGGCCCTGGAGATCCAGAGCTCCTGCTGATCAGACTCTGTTAATGCCAGAGCTAAGGACACCAAAGGAAGGCAGAGAACCACGAGGGCAGATGGAGTTGAATCAAGGAGTAGGCCAGGCAGTGGCCAGTCAGGATGCTGATTTTCACAAGGGACTAAATTAGCAAAATGTAAGTTGCTTCTGCTTCTACTAAGAGAGATGACATCACCAGGAATGAAAAATGCTCCTTGCTCTCCCCTACCAATTACTGTTGAGTTTTTGTGAGACTCATAATCTAATGAAGTTCTGAAAACTATAGAATTGTTAGTGTTGTGTATTGGGAACTTATGACTTATTTTTTTATCTAAATTTAAAAATCCTTTATGGGGCACCTTGGTGGTTCAGTCTGTTACGCATCTGACTTCAGCTCAGGTCATGATCTCCCAGCTTGTGGGTTCAAGCCCCATGTCGGGGTCTGTGCTGACAGCTCAGAGCTTGGGGCCTGCTTCGGATTCTGTGTCTCCCTCTCTCTCTCTACCCCTTCCCCACTCACTTTCTGTCTCTCTGTCTCTCTGTCTCTCTCTCTCTCTCAAAAATAAACATTAAAACATTTTTTAAAATATCCTTTAAAGTCCCTCTTTAAGAAGTCCACTTCAGAAAGTCAACAAAGAAAACTGAAGAGAGAATCACAAATTCTGAAAGGGGGACACAATTTTGTCAAATTTCCCTGAACATTGATTCTGCTTCAGTCCTAGTAATTGAGTTATTTCTGTAAATAGTATTTATTCATAGGAAATCCATAATTTTTCATAATATTTATCCATAGGAAATTGCAACCCCCATTTAATAACTGGGAATAAAACCAGAGAATAATAATCTGAAAGGCATAACAAGTGTTTGCTGCCTGAGCGGGCAAGGGTGTGAGTTTCATGCAGTTTGTCTTTTTTTTTTTAATTTTTTTTTTAATGTTTATTTTTGAGACAGAGAGAGACAGAGCATGAATGGGGGAGGGAGCATGAATGTTTATTTTTGAGACAGAGAGAGAGGGAGACACAGAATTGGAAGCAGGCTCCAGGCTCCGAGCCATCAGCCCAGAGCCTGACGTGGGGCTTGAACTCACAAACCGTGAGATCGTGACCTGAGCTGAAGTCGGACGCTCAACCGACTGAGCCACCCAGGTGCCCCGTAGTGCAGTTTGTCTTGATTGGCTTTTTCCCAGAGGCCATCTTCAACACCAGGAAAATGTAGACAGTTTACTGAGGAGGTGATCCCAGCACCAGTAGGGGAGTGGGGAGGCTGGACAGGAAAAGGAAGGAAGCAAATGAAGAATGCATTTTCAATCACCTCACCATCGTGGGAAGCTAGAGCCTGACTCCAATGAGGAACACTGGGAGCTAACGTAGAATACCTGGCTTAGATTCATCCTGCTCTAGGAGCCTAGTAGCTGAGTATTTATACGCCATCTCCCACAAATCATTGGTACAGGGCTTCCGCAGGGGGTGTTGATTCCAGGATGTGTCTGTGTTGCCTTGTATATAGGCAGAGCAAATTCCCTTTGTTAAAAAAAAAAAAAAATTAAAAAACCCTAAAGCATGGGTGTCTGTTGGATCAGCTCACTCTGAAATGGGAAGGCCTGAGGGAATAAAAGCAGGTACCAACAGCATCTGCTACCTTGCAGTATTGTCAGCCCCAGCACAGTGACCGGCCACAGCTGGCACTCAGTATTTTTCCACCAGCTGAATGAATCCACAAATGCATCTGTTTTGGAAAGGCCACAGTGAAGGCTGACGATGTAACCCATGGGTGCAACGTGAAATGGCAGGGTACCCGGGTGTGGTAACTCTTCATGCTCCAGGCTTTTGGATACAACTTTGCCTGGGGGTCTTGGGACTCCATTGTGTTGGAAATAAAGAAAAGACTTGAAAATTCTTAAAGCATCTGAAGCTGGAGAGGCAAAAAGATACTCAGGGAGGTCTACAACACTTTGCACAGATCTCCAGGAAATCCCGCCAGACTGATGTTGTGTTTGCATCCTCGTCCCAGAATTACAAGTTGTCCCTGTCCAGTCCCCAAGCCATTTGATGTGGGAGGCAATGTTTTATCAAATTGGAATTGGATGTCAGGAGAGGCAAAGGGATTGAGAGAGAAGATGTCAAAGCTCTCAAGAAAGCTTCCAATCCACCATGGTGACGTACTGTGGCAGTTGAGCTCAATGGTTAGCTAACCGTGTCTGGATTCTAAATGTAGTTTTATCACCTCCTGGCTGTTGGCCTTGGACATTTGTTAAACTCTCAGCCTTAGTTCTCATGTACACACGGAGCTAATTCCCACCTCGTGGATGAGAACGAAATGAGAGAATGTATGTAAGTGACTTTCCACTGTTGCATGAATATATGGCTGAATATATGTCTGGTGTCTTTCTCTCCTAGGGACCCTGGCTGTTGGGGGTCCTCAGTATCCTGAGCAACTGGCAGAATGACTGGCACAGAGCAGGTGCATGAGAAATAATGTTGAATTAAAATAATCATTTGCTTTCACCCTATGTCAATTAACTCATCAACTTATCCCTTTCTATCCAAGAATTGTCAGAGTTTACTTCCAATGTCCTGAGTGTGTGAAACATGAATTGAAAAAATTCTGCCAGAACTCAGGCTGGGGACATATTTCCTGGTCTTACCAGCACTGTGGTAAGCACTTTCTATGGATAATTTTATTTAATCCTAAGAGCAGGGTATTAGATTGAACCATGTAAAACTGTCATTTCTTTAGGTCAAAATGGTTAAATACCAAAATTTCATATGTTTCTACTTTATACATGGGTTAGGTCTTATTGATTGTTATTCTCATTATATAGATGAGAAATCTGAGGCTTGAGAGGGCAAGTCACTTAATCATGATCTCAGATCGGTGTTTCTCAAGTTGTATTGTGTGTATGAATCACTGGGGGCCTGGTTACAGGTAGCTTCTGGTTCAGTAGGTTTGGAGAGGGGTGGATTCCACATTTCTACAAGTTTCCAGGTGGCTCCTGTTGGTCTGTGGACCACACACTTTTGAGTAGCAAGGGCTAGTTAATAGTTGACTTGAGTTTCCCTGCCCCTTAAAGACCCCTAGAACTGAGATGGGGATCGAGTTAGGAGACTACCAAACAAACATCTTCTACTACATTAATTTTTTATAAAGGGACTTTCCTTGCATCCAACTTTATTGAGTACTTACTATGCCTTGAGCATGTGCTACACACCCGTTTGCTGATCAGAGGACTTCCCTCCCCCCTTCCTTCCTTCCTTCCTTCCTTCCTTCCTTCCTTCCTTCCTTTTCTCTCTTGTTCTATTTCTTTCTCCCTTTTGATTTCTCTTTTCCCTTTGATTACTATTGTATTAGTTAAAATTTTTTTCAGATGCTAGTAACAGAAACTGACTCTTGTTTCATTGAGTCAAAAGAGAAATTGATTGGAAGACTATATGGGCTCACAGATTTCTCAGAAAGTCTGGAGGACCATGCTTGGAAGAGAGGCTAGAAGCCAGACAGCTCCAGAGGGCCAAGAAGCCAGAACCCTAACCCCCGCTGTTTATCAAGAGCTGGGACTCTTTCACTGCCTCCTGATGCAGACATGGCCACGGTGGCCAAAGATACCCCTCTGCTCCCCACAAGAGCTGCTACTACAAAAGGATTTTAATGACCATTCCTTTTGCACCATCCCTTCAGGAGTCCAAATCAAGGGCAAGAATGATAAATTGGCTGATATTGGGCTATATACTAGGACCATGGCTGCCAGGGGACCGGGGGAAGGCAGGGCACTGCCCCTCACAGGCTACTCCAGCAGGCAGTCCCCTAATAGACAGGGGGCTGATGCTGGACACCAGACCTGCAAATGTCCACCACAGCTATGCAGGGCTAGTGTCCTCTTCCTTCTGGAAAAGAGAAAATGCCTCGGCTGCTGTGCAATTACTGAAAGCCTCAAGGAAAAAAGTGAAAAGTACAGCCTGTGACCCTGAGAGTCTAATGACCACAATTTGAGTAACACCAAGCTTTTGATTCTGCTCAACTACAGGAGAAAGGGAAACAGGAAAAACACAGTTTTACCCTAATTTTAGAACCTGCTGATGAAAATTCTGAAGCACTTGTTGATAACTAAATGATTCTGTAAACCAAACGTGGCTCTCTGTAGTTCACACAGAACTGAGAGGCTTAGAAAATGCTCAGGGCGCCTGGGTGGCTCAGTTGGTTAAGTGTCAGACTCTTGATTTTAGCTCAGGTCATGATCTCATGGTTTGTGAGATAGAGTTCCAGGTCTGGCTCTGCACTGGCAGTGTGGAGCCTGCTTGGGATTTTCATTCCCGCCCCCCCCCCTTCCTTCCCCTCGCCTGCTCTCTCTCAAAAATAAATAAACTTAAAAAAATTTTTTAAAAATTCCCTTCCTTCTTCCCCTCTCTCCCTTCCAACTTCCCTCCCTTCTTTTCTGCACTGCCAGTGAGGAGCCTGCTTGGAATTCTCTCTCTCCCTTGCTCTCTCTGTCCCTCCCCTGGACTCTCTCTCTCAAAAATAAATAAACTTAAACAAAGTCTTTAAAAAATGCCCTTCCTTTTTCCCTCTCTCCCACCTTCTTCCCTCCCTCATCCTTCCCTCCCTTCTTTTTGTGCTTTCATTTGGTTATGCATACATGTGTGTAACAAAATTTTATTGAATACTTTATATGGCTCAGGTCCTGTGCTAGGTGCAGAGGAAACAAAGATGAACAAAATGGAATTCTTCAGAAGGAGCTCTGAGCAATGAGAATATAGGATATGATCACAATAAACTGCAAGTAGGAGTTATTGTACAGTTAGTGCTGGAGGGCTCTGAGAATGGGGGAAAACTTTAGGTGAAGCACGTTTGCCTCTGATTGGCAGATTTACTATCAAAACCAAAATGTTCTTAGCTGCAAAGGCATCCGGACTCCAGGCAAGAAGCTCCAAGCCCTAACCTTACAGAGCAAGTCACCCTCCATTTGTCACCAGTAGGGGGCGACAACACGATGGATTAAGGCTTGTCCTGGAGAAGGAACCCTACAGGAAACATCTAACCTCATGGAGAAGCTGGAAAAACAAAGTCTGGCAATAAAATATATATACATTTTTTTTCTCATAGAAAGCTGTTTCAAAACTTTACAGTCTGTTCTCAGGGAGTACGTCTTTATGTTAGTGAGGAAGGAAATTCACATAAAGAAATCAGGTCCAGTGTGAAAGCAGTAGGATTTAGGCTATAATAACGAGTCCAGGGGACCAAAAACCTAATAAAAACCTAATATATTCCTCAGTGTTGAGATATAATCTGTCCTTATGTACCAATTGATCAACGATATTTATTTTTTAAAAAATGTTTTTAAAGTTTATTTGTTTTTTGAGAGAGAGAGAGAGTGACAGAGCATGAGTGGGGGAGGGGCAGAGAAGGGGGAGACACATAATCTGAAGCAGGCTCTAGGCTCTAAGCTGTCAGCACAGAGCCCGATGTGGGGCTCGAACTCTTGAACTATGAGATCATGACACTAAGTCAGACGCTTAACTGAGGGAGCCACCCAGGGGCCCCTGATCAGCAGTATTTAGAGAGCAACTACTTGGTGGTGTTCTAGCAACTATGGTGTGGCATTCAAAGAAGGCAATCCACCTTCAAAGGAAATAGAAATTTTAAGATTTTTACAAACTGAGCACATCACAATAAGCTGAACGTTTTTGTTCTGGGATCTGCTTTATAGGGTATGGAAAGTAAATGGGATAGGCAACCACTGTTTCTGCAGTATAGCTTTGGGGTGCTGCCTTTCACAAACCTCTCCATACTCAAGAAGGTGCAAGATTTATTTCCATCACTGAGTTGTCTCATTAGTCGATCAATTGACCAATAGGGCATAAGCTCCCATGTGTTGGTGACAATTTGTTGGGGGTCCTGAGGGATAATGAGATCTCCAAGGCATATTCTCTATCCAGAAGTCACTTGCAATCCAGCTAGAGTAAAACATGGGAACAGACATGCTATTTAATAACAATGGAAAGAGCCACATGGGTGCTTCGGGTGGATAGTTGGGACACGGAAGACTGGCTAGCACAGGGGATGCAGTGTGAGCTTTCAGGTCAGTGGGCACCTTGGCTCTGCTGAGTTGGGGGCTGGCCCTGCATAAGTCCTAACCTCACTGGGAAGCCAACAGGGCTATAGAGACAGAATACGGGGTTTGATCCTGGAACCAGCTCCTCATCTCTGGCAACTTGGACAAGCTCACCTCTCTGAGCCTCAGTTTTCTAATCAGTTAAGTGGAAATTATAATAACAGTGCTGACTTAATGGGGTTGTTATATGGATAACGCAGGCAATCCATGAAAGGTATTTAGTCCAGCTTCTGGTACATAATTAGCTTTTATTATCTTGATTGTGCCTCAGTTTCCTTTTCTGTAAACTGCAGATAACAATAATCCATATTTCATAGGGTTCTTGTAAGGATTAAGTGTAATAAAGGGTGTAAATTGCCGAGCATGATTCTTGGCACATAATAAATATTCAAGAACTACTGCTAGTGGAAGAGAAGATTACTTCATGCCAAGGTAGTCAGGGAAGTCTTCCTGGAGGAAAAGAGCCTTGAAGGATAGTCTTTGGAAAGAATAGAAAAGGAGGCATTCTAGGCAGGGCACAGACATCTAAGCAAGGCATGGAGTAGAAATATAAAAGGTATGCTTAACAGAGGGTAAGGTCCCCAAATGGAGAACCTCTCAAGTCAGAAACTTACAGGGGTGCCTGGGTGGCTCAGTCAGTTGAGCATCTGACTCTTGGTTTTGGCTCAGGTTATGATCTCATGGTTTGTGAGTTTGAGCCCGACATTGGGCTCTGTGATGACAGCATGAGACCTGCTTGGGATTCTCTCTCTCTCTCTCTCTCTCTGAGAATAAATAAATAAACTTTAAAAAAAGAAAGAAATTCAGAAAGATCATTAGACTCAGGGACAGCCAACCAAAACTGTGACTGGCTCATGAGACAAATCACTTCAATAAACCACTTCCCTCTCTGGGCCTCAGCTTCTGAGCTGGAAGGGTTGGACAGGAACAATTCTTCATTAGGGACTCTTCTAGTGCTAACATTCTCCATCTGAGTCCAAGTTTGTTCCACAGTGGATTAAAATAAATACATGAGCGTACATGTTTACACAACCCCAGAGGACTTTGAAATTCACATGGAATGTCAGTGCTTACACCAGGAGGCAAAGTTGGGTTTCCTTAGAGTTGCTCATTCATTCTTTCATTCCTCCATCCATCTATTCATCCATCAAATGTTTATTGCACACCACTGTGTGCAAAACATGGTTTTAGGTGCTAGGCTTTCTTTCTAAAACCAGGATCTGATTATGTCACAGCCCTGCTTAGATACTTTCAATGACTTCCCGTTGCCAAGTACAAACTCCAACTCACACATACCAAGTAACTGCCCACCTGCATGCTTTTGTTTATGCAGTTTTCCCTCTCTGGATTGCCCCTCCTAGTGATCCAAATGCTTGTGAAATGTCCCCTGATCTTCAAAGGTGCCAGCAAAGCTGCCTCGGTGCCGATCCTTTCCCTAGGCTGGCATCATGCTCTCTCCTCTTTGCTCACACAACACTTTGTACCACCTCTGTTATAGCACTTGTTACTTTTTACTTTAATTCATTGTTTGTGTGCCTTTCTCTTCTGCTGGATTTTTAATTCCAGGAGGCAGGAACAGTGTTTTGTTCCTTTGTAACTTGAGCACCTAGCATACTGTTTGGCACAGTGGATGTAATTAAGTCTTTGATGAGTTTGCTTATTGAGACTTTGGAGGTGGTTGAGAATGGTGATAGGAATAGTAATGACAATGATAGTAAGTCTCTTATATAATGTATTCCTCACATGCCAACTCCGAGCCAAGAGCTTTAGATCTGTGACCAATTTAGTTTTCATCTCTGCAATGCCCTGTGAGGTCAATGACAGAGGACACTGTTAGGGGCACTGCATCTCTGGAGTCAGAGAGGCCAGGGGTATGAGGGTCACCTCCATGAGTGCCTGGCACAGTCCTGCACTTTGGGCCCTGTGTGTGGGGACTTCGCTAAGGAGGCAACTGGGGCTAAATGCCCTCTGTGTTTGCCAAACTAAGCTCTCTGGATCGGGGTTGCATCTGCCCAGAGGAAGGGGGGCTCCTTTTTCAAATGTGGAGAAAAGACACCTATGGGCAGGAACTGAGCTCGTCTGGTTCCATCTCCAGTGGCCTTGCACAAGTTCCTTAATTCAGCTTTTTGCCTTGATTCCTCATTTGTAGAATGGGGTTACAGCACCCCAACCTCAGAGGGTGCTTGCTAGGATGTGTAGGATAACACATGTGATATGCTGGCACCTGTCTGACATTTGTATTCAATAAATGCTAGTTATTATTACTATTATTAATGGTAATAGCCCTATTTTCCAACCAAGAGGATCTTGAGAGAAAATAGTTGGCAGAGGGAAGAACATAAGGGCATTCCTCCATTTAGGGGCATCAGAAGGAGCCAGGAGAGAGAAGAGTTGAAAATGTTGGACAAGAGTGAGTTAGAAGAGAGGCTGGTCAGGTGTCAAGTGCTTTTGAGAGATTAAGCGGGAAGAGGCAGAGAAAAATTCCCCGGAGTTGACAGTTAGAGGTCATTAGTGACCTTTGCATGAAAGTATCAGGATAACAGCAAGAGAGGAAGCCAGATTGCTGCAGGTTAAGGCATCAATGGCCGATAAGGTAGAAATAGTAACTCTGGCCTATTCACCAGAAATCAGGTCGTGAAGGGTTGGAGACATAGGTCAGTTGTCTTAGTGAGATACATGATGGATAAACAGCCCTCTCTTACAAACATTATCTAGGGAAAGAACCGTCTCCTTCAAAGGGCCAGATGAATGGGGCTTTCAAAGAACATTGGCCCTAAGTCTATTTGGAGAATTTGGTAATCTGTCCCGACTTCTGGGATGACAAGGAGGATGACTTGCCTCAACTACTCAGCTTCTAGGTGGGACTCTCTTTTTTTTAAGGAGACAGGAGGGTTCAATGCATTGGGGGGGGGGGCAGAGGACAGTTAACAAGATGTAGGTGCAAAGCAGATGAGGGAATGGAATCAAGCCCCTGGGTTGGTGGATCCATCCTCTGGGGTGGTGCAGATGGGGAAAACAAGGGTAAAGACACATAGACAAGTCAAGGATGTAGCAGAAGGAAGTTAAGGAACTCTCTGGATGGCCTGTCTTTCTTGGAACAAAAAGAGGCCAAGTCCTCTGAGAAAGTGATGAGTATAATGTGAAAGGCAGTGCATCAGTCAGGATAGATTAAAACTGTAACAAACCATCCCTCAGTTTTAGTGGCTTAGGAGAGGCCTCTGTTTTGTGCAGTGGTCAGGAAATTAGTCTCCATAAGTTTTATGGCTTTCCTCATTTTATGGCTCTGCAGGATCTCTGAGTCCCATTCTGGACCTTCTGCATCTGCTGGAAAACACAAGACAAAAGACAGTGGAGGATTGTGGAGAAGCCTTCATAGGCCATTCTTGGAAGCGTTGCCCATCACTTTTGCCCACATTCCATTGACTTAACCTCAATCATATGGCCACTCTTAGCTGCAAGGGAGGCTGGGAAATATCAAATGGTGTGCACAATACTGTATTGTCTGCATTCTCAGTGCCTAGCACACTTTCTAGAATAGGCTGGATGCTCATTAAGCACCACTGAATAAATGCAGAGATGAACTTTATCTCATTTGCTTGCCATCACTTTTCTACCTGTGCCTTGCTTGAGGTTCAAAGATAATAGAGACCCAATTTCCTAAATATGAGCTAAAGGTTGGGCTTGTACTTGGAGTGGTTCCTCCTGTCATGCTGATGTGTTTCAGGGATCCATTCATACTCAGCCCCAGGATGTTTGCTACTGGGGGTTAGTCCTGAGGTATGTGGTTAATGAACCTAGTGGAGTGGTGCTGACTTATTCTCAGAGAGATAAAGATCAGACTCTTTCTTCCAAAGCCCAGTGTTATAGAAACTTGAGTTAATCAGCTAGAAAAATACATTAACTAACCCCTGAGCTGTAATTTCCAATCCAAATATGAGCTAACCAGTCCAAGATTTTGCTAACCAGATTTCAGCTGAGCAATCCAGCGCCTTGCTAAACTAGCCAGTCCCAAGATGTGTAGACAGGTCACTAAGATAACCAACCTCCAGTTAAGCTAACTAGTTCCAAATCAAAGTAGTTGTCCTGAAGTTACTGTTGTCCTGAAGAGAATATTTAAAAGCCAGGACTGGGATTAATCTTCTCCATGACCTTTATAGTGGCTCCTTTTATGGATAACATGAGCTCTAGAAAGGGAAGGAAAGCTGGTGATCTGACTCATAACTTCCCTAAAGGGCAAATAAAGGGCTCCTTATCAAGCTGGCAAAGCTGCCTGCAAGTAGAGCATGACATGGAACCATGTCGGGCAGGGAATGCCAGGGATATTTTTATAAACGACTCCAGAGATATCAACAATGTGGGGCTGGCGCAGAGATTCCCATATTTGCAGATGATATTCCATTAACAAGGGTGCCCGCAAATGGGAGTGAGTGCCAACAAGCCCAAGAAGGAAGAAGGAAGCAGAGGCAGATGGTTATAAAACAAGTCAGTGTTTCAGACAGGGGGAGACACAAAAGTTAGGCCAACATCTCTGAGTCAGCCAGCTGGGCTGGCTGGGTAGCTGGGTGCTGGGTCGATGTGAAGGGGAATAGGTGCCCAGTGCCGGAAGCCCTGCCCAGACTAAAGGGACACCAAGGATGAGGGCTCTGATGGTAAAGAGATGGGCATCCCCTTTAAAGGGCCAGATCAACAGAGCCCTTAGGGAACATGGACCCTTCTCCTCTATTGAACCCTAAATCTGTCCAGAGAATATGGCCATCTCTCCAGACCACTGGGATGGCAAGGAGGAGGATTTGCCTCAACTATCCATCTCCAGATGGATCACCTTCTGCATCACCCACACTGAGTGAAAGCTCCTTGAAGACAGAATTTCATTTTGTTTGCTGTTGTCTTCTCAGTTCCTAGAACTGCCAAGCTCCTCGTAGGCCATTGATAAATACTTGGTGGATACATATTAAACTTCACCTTCAATTCAGTCTTTTGAGAACACAGTCAACTAGGTAGAACATCGTTAGTCACATTATACAGTTGAAGAAACTGAAGTTCAGAGAGGTTAAGTGACATGCTCTGTGTCACCAAGTAGTTAGAGACAGAGCAGGACCAGAACCCAGATATCCCGAGTCTCAATCTGATGCATGTGCTGAGCTACTCGTGTCTCAATTCTTCAGCATGTCACATTGCCTTCAAGACCACCCTTACATGGAGCATTGACTCCACTTAAACTTGATTGATTTCACTCATGGACTTGTCAGAAACTGGAATTTAGAGGTAATAGGCACGGACTAGGGTTTTTTAGTAAAAACCACTTTTCAGTTCCCCTAGCCTTCTACTCTGAACTCTTGTTTATTCCAGGTCTAATGCAGAAAATATACACACTAAAAAACAAATTAAAAATAAACGATAAGTGAGTTAGAAACTGCCCAGGGCTGTCAGGAATTTATGCTCCACGCTATGTGGGTTTTGGGTAAATATTTGCTTTGCAAGTCAAGGAGCAATACGTATTTACCCAGGCAGTCTCCGGCTGAAGGGCACATATGCTACTTCTGGGAGCTGGTACAATTTCTCCAGGGAAGTGTGCACACAGGCTCAAGCACCGTGGCATTCTGCAAAAAGGAAGCAACTTGGCGTTGGGAGACCTGGGTTCTTATTTGAGCTCTGCCCCTCTCTTGTTGGGTAAACTGGAAACTTTTGTTTTTAGTAGCATCTTAGGACTTCAAGAGAGAATATCAGTAGTTTTTCAATCAGTGAGTGACTCAGGAGAGAGAGAGAGAGAGAGAGAGAGAGAGAGAGCGAGAGCGAGCTGTAGTGGTCTCTTTTTCAGTCTTTCCCACTAAGTCAACTTTTCCCCCCAACTAGAGCATCTCTTTTTCAAAGAGCTTGTAACCAATGTCAAAACCTTCTGAGAGCCTTTACTCTGTTCTTCAACAAGAGCTAGTACCTGTGCCCAGGACCTCTGGGCTTGTGGAGTAGGTGGTTGACTATGTGGGGTGATGTGATGGGGCTAAGTGCTGAAACACATTTATTCAGTAACTATTTATTGACCTTCTGCTACACTAGGGAACAAAGCTCAGACCCCAACCTCATGAAGTTTAAGGTCTGGTAATGGAGAAATGGTTAAGGAATCAGGCTCATTTCATGCTCCCAGGACACAGGTACAGGAAGCTATATCTATAGGAGGGCTAACTAACACAGACCTGTTAACCTTAAAAAAATAAAATTGCCAGTTATTTATCAGCAAAAAAGGGTTTATTTGGGAATAACTGAGAATTACAATATAATGTACAATATACAATGCAAGCTATGACACAACCATAGGCAAATCCACAGAACAAAGGAGAGGATGGCTCTTTTATAGAGGAAGAGGGGAAGGTTGGTTGTTATAAACAAAAAGTCCATTGGAGTAAACTGGGAGTTTGAAGCACAGTGGTTTTTCATTGGCTAAGCTGTGACAGGCTCTTATTGGCTGGGCTGTTGAAGGGGGGAGGAGGAAAAATTTTCTTCCTCCTACTGGGATACTAAAGTGGTAACCTCACCCAGATGGTTTCTTCCTGTTGGGTCTGCAAATGACAAGGAATGGGAGGCTGTGAGTGCTTACTCCTGCTGGCCTCTTGACTCCTTTCTAAATGAAGTTTCCTTTTTGCACACCTGCTTTGAGGGGGAAGCTTCTGGCAAACCTTCCAAACTGAGATGTGAAATTGGGAGAGTAGAAGTTATTCAGGCAAAGGTGAGGAGGGGGGCTGAGGGTATAAATGCGTATAAATGAAGAAGGGGAGGTGGGGGTATATCAATAGGGGGGCTGAGTGGCTAAGTGGAGAGTGTGAAGGGACAATGAGGTCTGAGAGGCAGGGCAGTGGGGCAGGTCTTGGCCAGAGCCTTGTGAGCCATCTGTGCCCAGGGTAGTAAGGAGTTTCTGGAGCTGGGGAGTGTCACATTCAGATATGCATTTTAGGGAGACCACTCTCACTGCAGTTGGGAACTCCCTCTGGAGGAAGGCAAGGCTAGAGGACCAGATATGGCCTAAAAGGAATAATAGTGCAGAAGAATCTTGAATCCAAGAGCAGGTCCAGGCTTTGGAACTTCGAGAACAAATTTTGGTACCTGTCCTTTCTCCTACCCCTGTTGTTCCTTGTTTCCATGTACCACAGCATTCTCAAATTTGATTCTAATAAATTCTGGGGATTTTGTCACATTAAAGCAATGGGATCCAACCTTTTTGAGCATGACAACCCTTTGTTAACATAAGACTTCATCCCCATGTCACAGTCTTGTGATTTTAGTATAAGTTAATTGAGAAAATACCTGAAGAACAAAGCCTGTAGTAGATGCATGCACGCTTGAAAATTTTGCCCACGTATATGTGGGAGCCAATATTTAGCTAGTCTATTGACATGACTGTTGCAACATATGGATCCCCAGAGCCATTTGAAAGAAGTCTGCATCCCCCCGAGGGACTGGGAACCACTGCTCTGGAACATGTGTGTTAAGAAGCCACATAGACGGGGCGCCTGGGTGGCGCAGTCGGTTAAGCGTCCGACTTCAGCCAGGTCACGATCTCGCGGTCCGTGAGTTCGAGCCCCGCGTCGGGCTCTGGGCTGATGGCTCAGAGCCTGGAGCCTGCTTCCGATTCTGTGTCTCCCTCTCTCTCTGCCCCTCCCCTGTTCATGCTCTGTCTCTCTCTGTCCCAAAAATAAATAAACGTTGAAAAAAAATTAAAAAAAAAAAAAAAAGAAGCCACATAGACATCTGTCCCCAGAGCGCAGTGCATGGCTGCCTTCTCTGTAAACCATGGGGTGCATAAACTCAGCTGGTTCTAATTGCACAGGGCATGCCATATTGTTGCCCGATGTAATGTCAATTTTTATTTATTTGTGTTTGTGAAAAGTAGGGCTGATTAGACCACTTAAAACTACACAGGCTGGTTAGAGCGGGGCTGGCGTTAGTGATTTCAGCTGCCCTCTCTAAAGTCATCAGTGCTCCCAGCCCTCGGCCTCCCTCTGAGAATGTAAACTTGGGGCCTTGTGCTATCATGATTTCTATTTCATCCTGACTCTTATAAACTACCATATAAAAAGCAGCCGCGGAAGGTTTTGGGTTTTTTTTTTTTCAATTTCATTTTGAGGCTTGGAAAATCACAAAATAAAAATAGCCCTGAGAGTGGAAAGTTTGGGGGAGTTGTTTAGCTTTCTTTGAAATGCACTTTGTGAAGGAATAAGTAAGTCATAAGATCCCTCTTTGTGGAGTGCTTTACCGTTTACGTAATTTTTTTACATCCCTTTTCTCCTGTTTGATCCTCATGGAGACCTTGTGAGGATGAATTATTACTATCGTCATTTTGCAAATGAGACAGAAGCTCCAGGAGATTAAGAAACCCGGCCTGGGCTGGGATTATGTGAGCAGATAATGACAGTATCAGTCTGGGTGGACCCTTGCCCCAACTCCTGGCTTCCCCCTGCACTCTGCAGACTCTCCAGAACTCACCTCACCAAGGCCTGGTTTGTGCCTTTCTCCTTCCTCAGAGCCATCGTCACAAAGGGGAGGTGTCCAGGCGATGTCTGAACACGCAAGGTCACTCTGTGCTGGTCACCCAGGGTCTGTCTTCCTATCAAGGGGTCTGCTGCTCAGTGTAACATTTATTTAGAGACCACCTGAGACCCCCTACAGGCTGCCAGCTCGTGGAAGGAAGGCCCTTCTTGCCTTTGTCATCTCCATGTCCTTAGGGTACAGAGCAGTTTCTAGTACATAATAGACACTCTGTAAATGTTTTCCAAATTGAAACACCGTTAATAAAAAAGTTGTGTTTTTTTTAAATCAGCCTTCTATTTCATTCAATTTATGTCCTGGTTTATGAATTGGTCATTGGAAGACTGAGTAAAGTCTTGAGGTTGTTACTTGGCCCATTATTTCCCAAACTATGTTTTGAGGAATGCTATGAGACACATCAACAGATATTCCAGAAAAATGAAAAGTTCTGTGGTTATAGAAGTTTGGGAAATAGTGATTCAGTAAGTTCAACAGGTTTTTTAAATAGATTAAAGCATAGATTCTTTTCTAGGTCTGGTTCCCTTCAAGATCTCCCCATCTGTGTGAGGTTCAGGCATACCTCTCCATTCTCACGATTGTTTAATGAGTAACTCTCAAACATGCACATCTGCACTCATACACAGAGTTATTTTCCCTAGTGGTCCAGAGTTTTCAAGGCTGCTTCTCTCACAGTGCCATAGTGTCTCAACAAAGGGCCTCCCTCCCACTACCAGGCCTCCTGATGGTTGGAAAACCCCATTTCCTCTAGTTCCTTACCTTTAACCTAAAAAGTGCTAACATTTCTTTCATTTAAAGAAATCTTTCCCTGGAGTGCCTAGGTGGCTCAGTCGGTTAAGCATCTGACCTTGGCTCAGGTCATGATCTCATGGTTTGTGAGTGCAAGCCCCACATCAGGCTCTCTGCTGTCAGCACAGAGCCCACTTCAGGTCTTCTGTTCCCCTTTCTCTCTGCCCCTGCCCTGCTTGCACTCTCTCTCTTTCAGAAGTAAATAAATAAACTTAAAAAAAAATAAAGAAATCTCTTCCTGACCATACCACATCCTCAAGCTGTCGCTCCATTGCTCTCCTTCTCTTTGACTTGAAACTTATGTGAACATTGCTCTTGTCCAAGGTCACACCCCCTTTCTGAGGGGTCCTGAGAGACTGAAGATCCATCCAAGCTTCAGAGCTCCATCCAGGATTAGGTGAGAACTTTCCTGTGAGTGTTTCAATACCCTAACTTCTCCCTCAGTTTAATTCTGCTTTTTCATGCCCTTCATTGTGTTTATTCTGAGATTATTCCCCCAGTAAGTTTATTATATGTTAATATCCATATCAGAGTCTGCTTTCCAGGAAATCTGACCCACAGCAGACAGTTCCTGGAATGTCCAAGAATGCAAATGTTAACATGAAACTTTTGAGCTGATTGCTGGCAATAAGAATGCCATCACTCATGGTAGATAAAGCTCATGGTTTCCTGGCAAAAGGAGGCAGTGTGATTGTTAAAATTTTCCCCATGGTAAACTGAGAAGGTATACAAGTGTACTTCCATACAGTGATGGGTCAGGTGTTTGGGTAATAAGGAGAAAACACCCATGAAGAGAATGGAATTGGATGGGTGTGGTTGGAAGCAATTGATGTTTTTGAAGAAAGATAAGGGTGAGTAAAGATTTTGGTAGATTTGTAGACAAAACCAAGAAAACATTTAATTTCCAAAATAATGATAATGTCTAATGTCTGTTTGGGGCAAAGAGAATAGAACTATAATATGGACAAAAATAGTGTGTAAGTGTGGAGAAGTGGGTGATCAGATTTAAGGCATTCTAAGCACATGGTATTTTTTGAGAAAAAGGTAATGGAACTATTTAACTTTGGTGAAAAGAATAGGAATGGATAAAAGAAAAAAATGCAATCAATCCAAAGAAGGTAAGAAGAGTGGGCATAAGACAGTAAAAGTGGTATGAATAGAAAAGACAAATAGAAAAAAAAAGACAAATAGAAATAGGAGAGTAGAAATAAATGCAAATCAATCAGTAATCCAAATAAATGTAAATGGATTAAACTCTCTTGTTAAAACACAAAGACTCTCAGGCTATATAAAACCAAAATTTAGCACATGCTTTCCATAAAAGACTCAATTATAATGTATGAACACAGACAAGTTTTAAAGTCAGAGGCTAGAAAAAAATATAACAGGAAAAATATTAACCAAGGGAAAGCAGGGTCAGTGAAATTGATGCAAATTAAAATAGACTTTGAGGGGAAAACTTTAAAAAGATAATCACTTAGCATGATACTATGAAGTTCAATTTATCAGGAAGATAGTTGAAAACCCATTTATCTAAGAGCATAGCTTCAAAATATGTAAAGTCTTTGTTAGATCTACAAAGAGTTATTAACAAATCCTTCACTATTTTAATACAGCTTTCTTGGTTATAGATAGATCAAGCAGGAAACAACATTGGCAAAGATATTTGAGATTTGAATAGCACTATTAAAAAGCTTTAAGAAATTGCCTTGGTTTACTATTGTCTTACCCCTGTCTCCACCCCTACTCCTGTCCAGATTCCTTCTTTATTCCAAATATGTCCCCGACACTCTTGCTTCTCTTTTATTTGCCTATCCCAGGGAAGCTCTTGTTTGTGTTCTGTACCTCAGTTTTATTCTTTGCCTCTGATTTTAGGCTCTACTCATACCCTTAATGTGGCTTCCTTAGCTTCTTAAGCAAGTCTCTTCTCTTCCAGTATCTTAGTAGAAAGAAGCCCTTGGTAGGCAGGGCCAGACTTGCACCTCTCACCTTTCTCAAACTTTAAAATGAGTAGGGGCGGCGGGGGTGGGGGTGGGGGTGGGGGTGGGGTGGGCAGGTTCTGACACCACATAAATGCCGGTGGTGAGTTAAGTTAGGTAAGTGCTCATAAATGTATATAGAATAAAAAGAGTAAACATGAACTTATTTGAAGAATTGTCCCCCAGCATCCTTTAGATGCTGACATCCTTTAGATGTCAGCATCCTCAGACAAAAGTACTTGGTCTTGTCATATCCTAATCCCTAAATGCAGAGAACTTGATCAACCTTCACTCTCCCAGCCCTGCATCTGTACACATTCCAGGTCTTTATATTTCTTCTCTATTTACTCCACATTTCCTACCACTTAGTGCCCTTCATGGGATTTGAGGGTCTGGGAATGGTTTCTCCAGGACGTCTTGTGACAGGAACAGCAGTGACAGATGGAAACCGTTCGTAATATCTACCACATATGCTGGGCTCTCTCAGATGACAGTTTCTTAGAAAATGAAAATTCAGGGGCGCCTGGGTGGCGCAGTCAGTTAAGCGTCCGACTTCAGCCAGGTCACGATCTCACGGTCCATGAGTTCGAGCCCTGCGTCAGGCTCTGGGCTGATGGCTCAGAGCCTGGAGCCTGTTTCCGATTCTGTGTCTCCCTCTCTCTCTGCCCCTCCCCCATTCATACTATGTCTCTCTCTTTCCCAAAAATAAATAAATGTTGAAAAAAAATTTTTTTTTAAGAAAATAAAAAAAAAAGAAAATGAAAATTCATCTGGCAATAAATAACAAGGGCTACAAAGCTGTTCCTACTCTTCAATCCAGTAATTCTACTGCTGGGAATTTATTTCACGGAAATAAGGAGAAAAAAGTAATCTGTCTAAAGATGTTCATAGCAGTACAATTCATAAGAAAGGAAAATAGAAACGATCCAAATGCCACTGGAGAAATGGCAGGGAAAATTTTGACATTATCACAATGGAATACTCTAGAGCTATTAAAAATGACAAATATATACAATAGGCCAATTCTTAGAAATGTACTTGGGAGGTAACCTACAGTGAGAAGCAGCGGACCAGAAAAAATTTAGTGAGTGTCTGTTGCATAAAAGACACTTCAAATGCTAAAAGGTGATAGGATTATCTGGGTCCAAGGATGAGGAAACTGAGGTTCAAGGGATTTAGTGCCCTGCGTCGAGAGGAACTAGAATTCAAGCCTGGATCTCTCTGATTCCAAAGTCCATGTCCTCCTGCAAATGCAGCTCCTGGCTGGTTCAATTTTCTAGAAAAGATAAAAAGAAAACAGAGAGTGATCCAAAGAGATTCAAGTTTATTTTTAATTGTCTTATTAATAAATATTTGTTTAAATTTAAATTAGACAAAGGAGAAATAAAGTGAGATCTGTCTGGTCTACGAAGCTGGACTAGGCAGTCCCCTATTAGGATCTGTGTCATGTAGAAGTCCACGCTAATTATCTCTCCATTGTGCATCCAAATCATTTGAGGGGCTTGTTTAGTTCACACATGCCCTCTCTTCACCCCACCCTCCCATCCTGCAGTAAAACCCTATGTCTACGCCATAATGAGTTATTGTTGCTGGTAGAAACACCAATATTTATTTTTTTTATTTGTTTGGAGTCCAAAACAAAGACTGAAAAATCACTGGTTATAGATTTTCCTCAAAAGGTCCCTGTGAAATCCCAAGAGCTTGTATTTCAGATGGGAAGAATAAGTGTTTTCTTATACTAAACGTGCCTCTTGTACAGGTGACGTTGGATGAAATGGAGGATGCATGGTGTTTGTGTGGATTTTAGAGTAAGCGTTCTGGTCTTGGCCCAACTGCAATTGTAGGTAAGAACTATTTTATTATTTTATTTATTTATTTAAAAAAATTTTTTTAACGTTGATTTATTTTTGAGACAGAGAGAGACAGAGCATGAACGGGGGAGGGTCAGAGAGAGGGAGACACAGAATCCGAAACAGGCTCCAGGCTCTGAGCTGTCAGCACAGAGCCCGACACGGGGCTTAAACTCACGGACCGTGAGATCATGACCTGAGCCGAAGTCGGCCGCTCAACCAACTGAGCCACCCAGGCGACCCAGTAAGAACTATTTTAAAGACACACACACACACACACACACACACACACACACACACACACAGTCTCTGGGTTTGTCCTCAGAAACTCTTAGAATGGCATGTTTATCTTGCCCTTTACCCTCACAGAGTTTAATTTTGTTTTTTTTTTTTTTTTTTTTTTTTTTTTTTTTTTTTACAGAGTTTAATTTTGTAACCAAGGAAATGTCCTGGTTCTTGGGCTAACAGTTTCTCAACAGAAGATGAACATTAAAAATGTTTTGTTCCTAAAGATCTTGTGCTCCTTGCCTGCTATTGACTGAATATTTGTGCCCCCTAAAACTATCTGTTAAAACCTAATTCCCAATGTGGTGATATTTGGAAGTTGGGCCTTTGGCAGAGCCCTCGTGAACTGGGAATAGTATCCTTAAAAGAGAGGTCCCAGAGAGCCCTCTCTTCCCCTCTAGCCATGTCAGGTTATAGCAAGAAGACAGCTGTTTGTGAACCAGGAAATGGGCCCAACAGACACCGAATCCACCAGAACCTCGATCTTGGACTTTCCAGTCTCCAGAACTCTGAGAAATAAGCTTTTGTTGTTATAAACCATCCACTATGCAGTTTTCTGTTACAGCAGCCAGAACGGGTGAAGACATTGGCTTATGCTCATGTTTTGACTCATTGTCCTCTCGTCGTGCACCCAAAGGTACAGTGACAACAGTCCTTCTGACTTTTCCTGAGGCCACCTGCACCTGCACTCCAGCTGGTTGACTTCACTACCTCCTCCTTAATTGTTTCTGATTGGAGAAGCAACTGGATCACATACTTGAAGTGACCAGTGAATAAAGGGTAAGGAGCTGTTTTAAAGTGGCAGCCTCATGGTTCCTCAAGAGTCTATAAAACTAACCTAGGCAGAAATGATAGAGGTCTCCAGGCTCAAGGGCAACAGATACAGAAGACCCTTGTCATCAGAGCACCAGCTTCTGAATTGTCTTCCCATGGGTGCCCTTGAAAGGCACCTTCCGGGCCAGAAGCTGTTCCTTTAATGACTTTGCAGAAGTAGCAAGATGAGGTTGCTGGGAGAAGTCAGGGAATATGAGTTCCTGAAACTCTTGCAATCGACTGATCTACTGCCCTGCTGTCTTCATGTTGACATGACCACATCCTTTTATTAAGTGGCAGGTAGCTGGGATTTTTTACTTCACTATTGCACATACATAGGAAGGAAACTATAACCATAGGGCTCCAGAGCAGGCAGAACAGATGTGAAAGTCAGGATCTTGGGCAGGGATCACAGGGCAGGAGATAGAAGCCTGTGCTGTACAGACTTCTAAGAGCCACTAGCAGATACAATGACTTATTGGTAGTGCGACTTTGGGCCAGGTACTCAACCTCTCTGACCTTGAAGTTCCTTCTAGAGAATAAGGCTCATTCTTCTCATGTTGCAGAGTTGTTACAAAGATTAGAGAGCATGTGTCTAACATGCCTGGCTATCCATAGCCACTAAATGAATGAGATTTATTTTCATTGTCATTGTGCAATGTTTTATTGGATTCTCTTCCTCTCCTTTTTGCTTCCTAAGGTGAACTGACTGTGAATCAATGGGAAAGCAGGCAGGACAATTGTCACCAGCTGTGATGGCTAATTTTATGTGTCAGCTTGACTGGCCATGGGGTGCCCAGACATTTGGTCAAATATTTTTTGGATTTGCCCGTGAGGCTCTTTTTGGATAAGATTAACATTTGAATCAATAGACTGAGTAAAGCAGATTGCACTCTCTTATGTGGGTGGGCCTCATGCAATCGATTGAAGGTCTGAATAGAACAAAAAAAGCTGAGTAAGAGGGAACTCCTGCTTGACTGCTGCCCTGGGACTTGAACTGAAACATTGGCTCTTCTTGGGTCTTGAGACTGCAGGTTTTCAGGCCAGAAGTTACACTGTTGCCTGTCTTAATTCTCAAGCCTGTGAACTTGGACTAGAACTACAACACTGGTTCTCCTGGGTTTCCGACTTTGTGATTATAGATTTTGGGACTTCTCAGCCTCCATAACTACGTGAGCCAATTCCTTACAATCAATCAATCAATCACCCTGTTTCTCTGGAGAATCCTGACTAGTACAGCAGCTTAGAGCTTTGATTTTAGGGGACAGGCCTCAGGGAAGACATGCAGAGCCAGGGGAGGCCTTCCACATTGGGAAAGGACAGCCAGAATGCAGGAGACAACAGCAGGGATGATAAGGAAGGAAGGAAAACTTTGCCCCCTTTTCTTGTTTGCCCACTTTAACTGCCAGACATAGTCTGACCTGGTCTGGCTCCTGTGAGTATTCTAGGAACAGTGCCTGTTCAGCTGAGCCCAGAGTGACCTTAATACGGAAACAGGCAGAAAGAATTGTCCCACCCTCTGTGTGCTCTGAGCATTTTGTACATAGTAGAACTATACCCATGCACTATTCCATCATATTTTAGTAACATGCCTGTCTCTCTTACTGGTCTGTGAGCTCTGTGAGGAGAAGGATAGGGTCACATCCATCCCTGTTTCCTCAGTGCCTCGCTTAGGATCTGGCATCGTGCCTGGCTCAGAGCAGACACTTCTCTGAGTGTCTGCACTTCTGTGCTTTGAAATTGTAGATTAGTAGTTGGGTGATGGAAACACCTCATTCCTTCCCTCCTTCCCACACATGCGCCTCATCTATTTCTCAGATTTAAAGGAATTTGAACCAAATAGGCTCTTTTGGATCAGGTTGGGCTAGGCTGTTGTACTAACAGCCCACTCTAAAATCTCAGTGACTTAACACAAGTTTATTTCTGACTCATGAAAAGTCCCCTGTGGTTATGGGCGACTCTCCAGGGCAGCTGTTCTCCATACAGTGTCTCCACAATCCCACACTCCTTTGATTTGGTGTCCCCATCATCTCAACATAAGGCAGGGTGAGAGCTTGTGGAGAAAACACATTCTCTCAGCTGTGCTTCAGCCTGGAAGTGCTAGCTGTCACTTCCGCTCACTTCCTGTGGCCAGATCTACTCACATGGCCACACCTAACTGCAAAATTGTTGGGATGACTAGTCTTCTATAGGCCCAGGCAGGAAGAGAGAACTGGATATTGGTGTGTGCTAACCATGCCTACCACAAAGGCTCAAAGATGAAATACAGGACAGCCCAAATTCAAAGTGAGAAAACTACCAAAATTTGTAGTTCTTGTTATGATACATATATTAAGTTATTTATTCATCCAACGATATTTATTGAAAACCTACTAGATGTCAAGTGTTGTTCTTGGTACTGGGGCATGGCAGTGAATAAAACAAGTCTCTGACATCATGAGCTTACAGTTTAATGGGGAGAGACATGCCGGAAATAGGTATATAAGCTCTCAGAGAGTTATACATGTTATCAAGGAAAATAAAAGTGATAAAAGGCTATAGAGGGATAGAGGAAGTTGCTATTTTGAATATGGCGGTAGAGGAAGTCCTTGCTGATAAGAGATTTGGTGAAGTGAGGGAGACTTGCCAGTGCATGGGGGAGGGGAGGCAGTAGTGCAAGCAGAGGGAAGACACAGTGCAATGGTAAACTTATTTATTGGGTTCATTCATCAAACACTTATTGAGCTCTTACCACTCACTATGCCAGCTGGTGGTACACATATGAATGAAATCCAGACGGTGGCCTCCAGCAATCCACAGTCCAGGAGAGGAGACAGCTGAAGAGTCAGAAGGGACACAAAAGAGAGAATTGCAATTTCCATCTGGGTGGAGAAGGGTCAGGGAATATGTTATGCAAGAGGTGACTTGATGGTCTAAAGTGGAAATTAGGAAAATCAGCCAGTAAAATAATTGTGTCATATGCGTTATCTACTGCTATGTAACAGAATACCCCAAATTGTGGTCCAACCCACAACATTGTATTATTTCTCATGATTCCGTGGATTGGCTGGGTTCTACTGGAAAATTCTTCTGGTGCATGTCATACTGACGGAGTCACTCATGTGGTTGCATTTAGCTAGGAACCTGGCGTGGGCTATGTAACCAAGGTAGTTTCATTCCCGTGCCTGGTGCTACACTGAGGTGGCTGGAACATCTGGGGCTGACTGGGCTTCTCTTTCTTTCTATGGGATCTCCCATCTAGTCCAACTGAAATTTCTTTACATGGTGGCTAGATCCCAAGAGGCTTTAAGACCTCAAAGGACTAGGACACTTGTGTGGCTCAGTCAGTTAAGTGTCTGACTCTTAATTTTGGATCAGGTAATGATCTCATGGTTTGTGAGATCAAGTCCCATGTCAGGCTCTGTGCTGACAGCAAGAAGCCTGCCTGGGATTCTCTCTCCTTCTCTCTCTGTCCCCACCTTAAAATAAATAAATAAACTAAAGAAAAAAAAAAAAAAACCTCAAAGGGCTAGAAGTCACGGTGTCACTTTCACTGCCTTTTAGTGGTCAAAACTGGTCAAAAAGCCAGCCCAGATTCAATGGGAAATAGACTCGACTTCCATGCCCCCAGGGATGGGAAGAATTGGTACAGATGATATTATCAGACAACTACCACAAACATTGACAATATAGAAAAGCAAGTATGTCTGTGTGCTCCCACACTGTCCTTTCTCCATAACATGAGTCAATGGCAAAAACACGAATTGTCCCACCACACTTACCTGCTGAGTCTAGGATCTTTTAAGTCAGCTGCCCAGGTAGGCTGAACAGAGTCAGGACAAGAGATGAAATCCATTTGCCACCCAGCCATAAAGGACTATAGCAGCTGCCCAAATTGTACCTATGATATAAATATGCTAACTCTGTAGGTATTATGTCTGCAAATGAACTAGGGAAGGGCAAGTGGCAGGATGTGGATGATGCTTTTTGTCCTATTTTTGTGATAAGTAGGCAGTTTTAAATACCAAGGGATATAAAAAATTTTTAAATGATTATTCCGCAGGACAAGGATAAAAAAGGAAAAGAAAACTTTATGAGAGGAGGTTGGGGTAGAGAGCAAGAATGGCTGGCCTAGAGAGAGGGGAATTCAGAGGGGCTCAGAAAAGGAGGCAGGTGACATAGACATGTCAAGGGGTCCTGGAAAAAACAATTTTGGTCTAAGCTCTGGAGACTGTACTTGGTTCCCGGCCAGAATCAGCTTGGCATTCCCCAGCTTTGGGGCTTGGGGAAATCATCAAGCTGGGCTTAGAGGTATAACAGGTTGGAATGCAAAGGCAGCTTTATGTGTCCGACTCAGCTAGCCGAATTCTGCAGCAAACTCGGTACCTGCATTTGACCTGCTTCCAAGAGGTTTGAATCCCCAAATGTACCATAATGTGTTAAAGTCAGTTTTGTGCTCTAAACTGCTGAGAGTGTTATATTTCAGGCACCTCATCGTAAAAGAAGGTTATAGAACAACAGCTAACGCTGTGCTCATAAGGATAGAAGCAAAAGAGGAGAAATGTATGCTATTGCCTTTGGTGGTGATGGCAATTGAATTAACTAGACACCAAAGTGAGGGGCCAAGGAGTTTCCTGAGAGCTCATGTATTTATGGTATCTCCTGAGCCTTTAAATTATAGATATTTTAGCCCTGTCCCTTTAGCAAAACCAAATCCTAACGTGGAGGCACTGTGTGTAATTTAAGGCAGGAATGTCTTTCCCTTTGCCCCAGGCAGCGGTGCTGTGGTGGGAAACATGTTGGATCAGGAGTCAGGAGGGTACTACCCAAGGGGCGTCTGCAGTTTTGGCATCCTCTAAGACTTGGACTTGAAGCCAGACCCTGCCATTTCCTGGCTGGATGGCCGACATGCCTCAGTTGATGAATCTGTAAGGTGGTAGCATGATACCTCTTTTCAGGGTTATTGTGAAGATAAATATCTTCAAAGTATCCATGGTAAAGAAGCAATATCTGCAGGGCACATGTCACCTAGCATGGGCTCTCATCAACTCATTCATGTTTATCAGCCCACAGGCCTTCAAATGAATGAATCTCTTTCTTAGTCAAATCATTTGAATTCTGCTGCAGCTTAGTTAGAGGGACCTAGTCCAGCTGCTGAGTGGTCCCAGATGTAGTGGTCCAGGACCCCCTCCCTAACAAATACAAAGAGATCCTTTCGTGTTGAGGCTTCAAGTTGACTCTCTATGAGGCCAGATCACCAAAGGTTCTGGAATTCAGGGAAAAAATTTTCCCCAGAGAAAACAGAAAATTGTATTTCCTGACATCTCAGCCACCATCTGGGTTTTCTTCCACATCAAGTATCATATTTTGGCTACTGTACCCTGTTAAAACATTTACCATAAGCTCTCCCCCAGGGTATTTCAAGGCCCTCCCCATAAAACTTTCTAAGCAGAAAAATCCTTTGGGAATACGAGGGCCGGTCATGGATTAGGACAGGATTGAAACCCTTCAGCTCATGACATAGGAAACCTTCCCTGTTGGGGCCTTCACAAGGGTATTTTATTGAGGGATTTCTTCTTTTGTTTTACTATAAGTGTAATGTTGTTGTAAGTCTCAAATATTTCCGTATTGCTATCTGCTGTTGTGTTTGTCAGGTCTGTCTGGTGGAGAGGAGGCTCAAGACTTAGTTAAGATTCTCTCCTGGAGATTTTAGAAATACTCCCTTTGTTTCTGGTTTCAAGGTATCTGCCACTAAGTTTCAGTCTTGCATCCGTTTACTATCTTCTGGTGGCAAAGAGGTCCTGGGAAATTATCTGTTCATTAAGCACACATTGGTTGTCCACCAGGAGCCAGGCACTGTCCGAGACATGGGATGCAGAGAACAGTGAGACAGCTCTTGTCCTTGGAGTCCTCACTGTCTAGTGAAGGTTGCACCTCTGATCAAGGGCCTTTCCTGTCCTTAGAAAGGCTGATTAGGGGTGCCTGGGTGGCTCAGTCGGTTAAGCATCCGACTTCGGCTCAGGTCATGATCTCGCGGTTCGTGAGTTCAAGCCCCGCATCGGGCTCTGTGCTGACAGCTCAGAGCTGGAGCCTGTTTCAGATTCTGTGTCTCCCTCTCTCTCTCTGACCACCCCCCCATTCATACTCTGTGTCTCTCTGTCTCAAAAATAAATAAAAGTTAAAAAAAAAAAAAAAAAAAAAGAAAGGCTGATTAGCCTGTATGTAACTGTGATTTGATACAGGTACAGATAGATTGATTTCTTTACTACCTATAAGGTGGAATGAATAACCCAGAGCCTAGCATGTTGGTCTAAATATGGCCACCACATTTAGTTAAGGTCATGCTAGATGCTGTAATAAGTAACAGCTCCTCCCAAATGTATAATGGACCAACAGAATAGAAATTCATTTCTCGTTCACATCAAGCTCAGACATATCTGTTTACCAAGGTGCTCTTCTCCCAAGAGGGTTGCAGGATCCCAGGGTCCACAGGACTCTCTGCCGTCCACCAGCCGATGGGAGAAGTGGGAGTAGAAAGCACATCTACTTCTTAAATACTCAGACATAAAAGTGATATACATTGCCTTTGTCCACATTCTATTGGTGAGAACAAGTCACATGGCCATAGCATGATGCAAGGGGAAAGGGAGACCTGGCTTGGCAGTCACTTCCTGCAACATCTGTCCACTATGGATGGGGAACAGGTCACGTTGTTGGGTAACTAGCTGTCTTAGTCACTTCTGCTTTTCACTGGTAGGTAAAAAAAGAAAACTTTAATTAGCTTCTCATCAATTTGCCCCTCTCACTCCCCGTTTCTTGGATCTCCAGGATCTTGTAATTCCCTTTCTAGTATGATGGGATTAAAAGAACCTGGCACCTGGCTGGCTTGCTTGGTAGAGCTTATGACTCTTGATCTCAGGGACATGAGTTCAAGCCCCATGTTGGGCATAGAGCTTACATTAAAAAAAATAGATCAATGAAATAAAAGAACTCCGAGTTGGAAGTCAGATTTGGGTTCTATAATTACTAACACTAACCCTCAGGATAATCTTGAGCAAGTCATTCTCCTTCCATGTGTCTCAGTTTCCTTATCTGTAAAATAAAGATAGTAATACCTCCTTTACAGGGGTGTTTTGAAGATTAAATGTGATTCGCCTCCAAAGTGCCTAGCAGAGTGCCTGACAAATAAGAGAAACTCAACGTATATTTACTTATTAACTGAGTCAATGATGAAAGAAATTTTTATCAGCTGTTTCCTACTAACTTCCATTGGTTCCTGTGATAGTGTTTCTTGACATTATTTGGTTAAGTGGTATAGGTGGGGAAGGTCGTGGGAAGGAACTGGAATTCTCCAGGTACCCAATAAAGTCACTGAGGGCAGGAGCTGTGTGTGAGCTCCTTTGTGTATGTCCTCCCCACCCCCCGTAGTGTGTCTGTATGGAGAGGATGCCTAGTAAGGCCATGCTGGATGAATTAATTTTGTTGAATTATGGATAAGTGGGTACACCATTTTCTCCAAGGGGCTGAACACTGAGGTGACCCCAGTTAGGGCCATAGACCAGAGTTGGGGTTGTCTGACTTCCAAGAATCAGAATATTTTTGTTCTTTTGGTTCCAGGGTGTGAGGCAACATTTCCAAGGTGGGGAAGTCAGTGTTGGTACTTTCCTGGCTGAAAGTGTGAGAGCACCCTTTCACTCACCAGGCAGATATCTTTGGGCCTCTAGGCTGACTTTATTTAACAAATTGTCCACTTGGGTATTCAAAGCTATGAGTCTTTCTAGCAAATCATAAGCAACTGCGGTTGGGCTTGTGTTAGACTTGGTTTCAAGTCCTGAATGTGCCACTCACTTAACAGGGCTGAGTGGCAGAGTGGAAAGAGCATGGGCTTTGTAGTCCAACAGCTCTGGCTTCAAACCTGGCTTGCCAGGAAGGCTTTAGATGTCTTATTCAACCATCCCAAGCTTCAGTTTCCTCATCTGCAAAATGGGAACCATAGTCCTGCCACTCTCCCTTTCTGTCTCCCTCTGTCACAGGGTTGTTGAGGGACAGATTAGGGTAAAGGTTGAGAGGTTATGCTCTGGAGGCAGACTCCCTGGGCTCCTATAATTGTGGGCTAGTTATTTAAACTTTCTGTGCCTCAGCATCCCCATTTGTAAAATGGTGACAATAATACTCTCTACTCTAAATGCTTACTGTGTGGGATAACTGGGTTAATTAATGTGAAATGCTTAGAAGAGAGCCTGGCACAAAATAAACAGTCAAGTGCAATGAATAATAATGGATGTTATTAATATTATTAGGGTCATCATCAAGAGAATTAAATGAATATAGAGTTATTTGCTAACTCCAAAGCCACAGATCTTAAGTTTCATTACTAAAGCATTCATTAGGCCTTCCCCTACCCCCACCCAGCTCTATTTCCTGGCCTCTCTGGAATCATGGGAAATTTCTCAGCATTGAGGGAACATTTGCTTGATTTTTAGGCTTCTGGTTACTGTGGCCAAGAGCAGACGGGCTTCTTCCAGGTCCGAGCTGTGTTCTGGTGCTTTTGGCCCATTGTGTTTGGAGTACATGTTTCCTTCGGTGCACCTCCTAATTGCACAAACCAGAGCACTTCCCACCGTGGGTTTACACTGTCCCTGGAGTGGCAGGGAACTGGCCGCAGACCAGCACCACAGACTACAGAGGAGAAACTGGGGTGTCAGGATTTCTCTTAGTGTGAGCCATGTTCGGATACTCCACCCTGGGAAAGAGGGCAGGCATGGAGTTAGTGGCAGGAAAGACCACACGCCCAGAGGGAGGCTAAGAGTGTGAGGCTTGAGGTCTGACCAGCCTGTGTTTGAGTCTCAGCTTTCCCTTTCCATAGCCATGTTACATTGGTTCATTGACTTCTGTTTGAGCCTCAGCATGTTCATCTATAAACGGGCATAATAATACCTATTCTATAGACTTGTGGCGAGCATAGGATGTGATGATTCAGTGTCTGCCACATAGCAAGCATTCAAAGAATATAAACTAAAGTCAGTTGGCAAGAGGTCAGCAAACCTGGGACCTGATAAAATGCTACCAATGTTCTGCAAGGCAATGGGCAAGTTGGTTGACTTCTCTGGGTGGTAATTTTCTTCACTTGTAAAGTAAGTGTGGTGGTTTTATACCATGTCAACTTAGCTAAGCTGGGATCCTGGTTCCCAGAATTTCTTTCCCTTTATTTAACAAATTGTCCACTTGGGTATTCAAAGCTATGAGTCTTTCTAGCAACTCATAAGCTGGTGGATTCCATTTCAAGTTGGCTCCAAGGCACATTTTGCTAGATTTGAAAGGTGGGAGTGAAACAGGAACCCTTCTCTTTTTTTTTTTTTTCAATATATGAAGTTTATTGTCAAATTGGTTTCCATACAACAGCGAGTGCTCATCCCAAAAGGTGCCCTCCTCAATACCCATCACCCACCTTCTCGTCCCTCCCATCCCCCATCAGCCCTCAGTTTGTTCTCAGTTTTTTTTTTATGTATGAAATTTATTGTCAAATTGGTTTCCATACAACACCCAGTGCTCATCCCAAAAGGTGCCCTCCTCAATACCCATCACCCACCCTCTCCTCCCTCCCACCCCCCATCAACCCTCAGTTTGCTCTCAGTTCTCAACAGTCTCTTATACTTTGGCTCTCTCCCACTCTAACCTCTTTTTTTTTTTTTCCTTCCCCTCCCCCATGGGTTTCTGTTAAGTTTCTCAGGATCCGCATAAGAGTGAAAACATATGGTATCTGTCTTTCTCTGTATGGCTTATTTCACTTAGCATCACACTCTCCAGTTCCATCCACGTTGCTACAAAGGGCCATATTTCATTCTTTTTCATTGCCACATAGTACTCCATTGTGTATATAAACCACAATTTCTTTATCCATTCATCAGTTGCTGGACATTTAGGCTCTTTCCATAATTTGGCTATTGTTGAGAGTGCTGCTGTAAACATTGGGGTACAAGTGCCCCTATGCATCAGTACTCCTGTATCCCATGGGAAATTCCTAGCAGTGCTATTGCTGGGTCATAGGGTAGGTCTATTTTTAATTTTTTGAGGAACCTCCACACTGTTTTCCAGAGTGGCTGCACCAGTTTGCATTCCCACCAACATTGCAAGAGGGCAATGTTCAAGCTGTGGCAGGCACTGTGGCAGCACATGCACTTTGCTGCTGATCTACTAACTCAGCTAGTTGACAGAGGTGGGCCCACAGGGCCTCTAGCTCCTCCTAGATCCTCCTAGATCCTCGATCCTAGCTTTGTCAAGTCCTGGCCAGAGTATGTGTAGTTGGGTGCAAAGGTCACAGCTTCTCCTACAGCTCATCCATGACACTGAGATTGGAGGTGGCAGAAGACAGACAAGGGTTCCAGTCAATCTATATGAGGTCCAGATTTTTCATGTGGGTTCCGGTTTGTTCTTGCTCGTATCACTTCACATCTAGCTTTCCTTCCCAACTTGCAGTCCACTGACCTGTGTCAACAGTAGGCACAACACCCAACACACTTCTCCGGCAGTTCATACACTTGCAGAAGGTCTTAATTCTCGAACAAATCCCTTATTTTCTGTCTCTGATCCCACGTCTCTGCTTGAAATCTCACTGATACAGTAGGGATAGTAGCAGCAATTTCACAAGACTGCTTTTCACAAGGACCAAATGAGGTTGTGGATGAGAAATTGTTTTGAAAAGTATAATGCAGGTTATGTGTATGTGGTCCCTTTATTTTTTATTTTAAAAAAATTTATTTTTATTTTTATTTTTTTAATGTTTTATTTTTGAGACAGAGAGAGACAGAGCATGAACAGGGGAGGGTCAGAGAGAGAGGGAGACACAGAATCCGAAACAGGCTCCAAGCTCCGAGCTTGTCAGCACAGAGCCCAACGCGGGGCTCGAACTCACGGACCACGAGATCATGACCTGAGCCAAAGTCGGCAGCTTAACCGACTGAGCCACCCAGGAGCCCCTATTTTTTTTTAAATCATATATGGGAAATTTTTTTAGTAAAACTCAAAAGTATAATGCTTGCAAATATTTTTAAAAGCAGAACTCTTGGTCTCCCCATGACCTGCTCCACTGTCTTCTTTCCAGTGGCTCAGGCCAAAATCTGGGTTCATCCTTGACATCATTCTCTCCTACACATCATTTCTTCTATTCAGACTCCTGTCACTTCTCACCATCTCTACCACTAGCTCCCTACTCCAAGCCACCATGCCTCTTGTAGAGATTATGTTCTTCTCATGGCCTCCCTGTTTCCACAAGGACTAATTCAGTTAGACCCAAGCTGGATCACATCATGCTCTGCTCACAGCCCTCTGGGTGGCTTTCCCCTTCCATGATGCCACAAACCCTTGTCTATTACTGCTTCTTTGAACTCATTCCCTCCCGCCATCTCCCTGGCTCACTCTCCTCTAGCCACAATGGCCACTTGCCACTCTCCAAATATACCAAATGTGTGCCATTACTTACAATGGGACATCTTTCAGAGAGGAGGAATCAGACATCGGAACGATTGCTGTCTTGCATTACTGTTGGCATAGACACATCTGGGATGTCACTTGCTACCCATACACAAGTATTTACCAGTAAACTATATGACCACAGACCAAAGCTGGATGTCATTCTGGAAAGTGCTTTTTACCAGAAATTAAATGCAACTGGAACTTACTGTTAGTATTATGGTTATCAATGATAATTTAGAGTTTAATCAGTACAGTCCACAATAACATCTCATGTCTTTTGGCTATCCAGGATTTTCAGAGTGCTTTTGTGTCCATTATCTTTTTTAAGCCTCACAACACTAGCAGCTAGGCGTTTTCTCCCTTTTTACAGATAGGAAAACGGAGATTCCCAGGAATCTGTTGACTCACTTGGAATTCGAGAGCTAGTGTTTGACAAGGGTAAAGCTAAAAAGCAGGTTTTCTAGGTGCCTGGGTGGCTCATTTGGCTGAGTGTGTGACTTTTGATTTCATCTCAGGTCATGATCTCATGGTTTGTGAGTTTGAGCCCCAGGTCGGGCTCTGTGTTGACAGCACGAAGTCTGCTTTGGATTCTCTCTCTCTCTCTCTCTCTCTCTCTCTCTCTCTGTTCCTGCTCCACTTGTGCTCTCTCTCTCAAAAATAAATAAACATTAAAAAAATGAATAAGAAAAATAAAAAGCAGGTTTCCTGACGTCAGGCTCAGCATTCTTTCCTTTTACTACAGTTAGGAGCTACTTATAAGGCCAAACTCAGTTAAAAGTAGGGCTGGATAGAATGAAAAAAATTGTGCATTCTTCATTGCCACCATCCAAGATTGAAACTGTTCCCACCATGCCCAAACCCCAAAGTTGACACTTTTTTTTTTAGATGACAAATATCCTGGGGTGCCTGGGTGGCTCAGTCACTTGAGCATCCAACTTTGGCTCAGGTCATGATCTCACAGTCCATGGGTTCAAGCCCCACATGGGGCTCTCTGTTGACAGCTCAGAGCCTGGAACCTGCTTTGGATTCTGTGTCTGAGAGTTTCTCCACAGAGAAAGTAACATTTTATCTTGTGGATATTAGGAAGAGTGAGAATGGAGAAGTGTGGGGAAGCATATGGTTCAGGTGAGTTGAATAAGTACATTATTATCCTTGTTTTATGAACAGGTAGTATGACTCAAGGTGCTCACGCTTGAAGCTGACAAGGAGCAAAGCTGTCTTATCATGTTTCTCATGTAAATAAGGACGTTGGATAAATATCACTGAACTCTTTTCTAATACACCACGTGCCGACTTGTGGAGCTTCTGCGGCAAAGCCAGGAAGCCCCGAACGTGCATCGTTTTGATACTTGCTGTTTATTACTAATAAGCATTGTCATTTACTGGACACCGATGTTAGGTATCATGCTTTACCCGTAATCTCTCACTTAACTACCTCTTCCCCCAACCCACTGGGAAGTTCTATGTACCTCTGTTTTATGTGTGAAGAAACTGAGCCTCAAGGTTATAGAGCTGCTATATGGGGGAGCTGGGATTTGAATGCAGGCCTATTCCACACTGAAATTCACATTCGTTGTAATGTGGCACATCAAAGCAGAGGAGAAAGGGCACAAAATCAGAGGTGATAGCCTTAACTGAATTTAAAAGATTGTAGGCAGAGTCCATTTGAGTCCAGAAAATTACTTACTGTGATTAGATACAATCTCCTCATAGGGTTGTTTTGTTACTAAAGAAACCTGTATAAAGGGCCCAGCATAATGCCTGGCACATAGTAGGTACCATGTAACTGGCATGGAGGTGATGTAGGACAGTTTTTAGGACTCATGCTCTGCCGTGAGATTGCCTGGGTCCAAATCCCACCTTCTCTACTTACTAGCTGTGTGACCTTGGGCAGGTCACAGAACCTCTCTGAGCCTAAATTTCCTCATGTTTAAAATGGGAACAAATCATCATCAAGAGATTTTGACTGTATCTATAGTCACATGAATTTTTTTTTTTCTGGCCTCATGTATGCTGCTTTTGTTCTAAGAACAAACACCATGATGGAAGTTGGGGTGAGTGACCCTTGGGGAAGGAGATGAAGGCCCTATTTCCTCAGGGCCTTTCACATTGAGAAAGCCCCTCTGCATTAGGAGGAGGCCTCCAAGAAGTCTGCTGGACCCATTGTCTCCCCATGTGCTCTCAGCTCAATTTCCCTCCCGAGCTTTGTGTGGGGATGTGATGAACACGGGAAGAGGCAGTTTAGGACCGTGAAGTTGGGGAGGGGAGAGGGCGACAAGAGGGGTGGGAGGACAGTGCTGGGTTCCTGCCAGGTGGGCTGGAGACACAGGCACCCTGTGCTGGCTGGAAAGATTGGTGGTTTCTGCATTTATGTTCCAACGTTGGTGGCACAGGGGGCCAAGGACCTGGAGGGAGTATGGCTCCAGGCTGACTGTCATGGAGGGCAAGATGGGCAAACTGGGGACTACTATCTTGTTTGTTCCAAGGGCCCAAGGAGCACAACAGATTGTCTAGATTATCTAGTTTTGTGCTCTTTGGGACAAAGTGCCCAAGGCCTCCAGATTGCCCAGGCTCCAGGTCAGTGGAGGTGAGAAGGTGCAGGAGATGTGGAGGGGAAGGCTTGCTCCTTTCTGGGAGGACATTTGTCCTCCAGTCAAGGTCTCATGTAATTGGGGCTGACGGGCCTGGATATGAGTGATAGACCAGGCTCTCTGACCAGCTGAGGTCCCCTCTCCTTGCACAAATGAATAGGAAATAACCAGAGTTTAGATCTCCAGTCATTTCCCACATTGAGGATCTCCTAAGGTGCTCCTGGGACATCACCTTGGGCTTCAAGGATAGAGTTTAATTTTGAGGGGTTTTATGTTGCCTTTTTTTTTTCTGACGCTAGAAATATAAGCTGTTTGTACTATTCAGTGAGAATGAGGGAAAGGTTGTGTTTAGCACAATAGCTATAACAATGGAGAACTCAGTATCTGACACATAGCAGTTCTCCAGTAAATATTTGTTGAATGGATGAATGAAGCTCGTACAGAGGGAAAAAGACTTGCAGGGGGGAAAAAAACAAAAAACCCTGAAATGTTGTTATGGGCTGGTGATAGGATTAGTGGTGATTTTTATATTTTCCCTATCCTCTAGAGCTTTGTATTGTGGTAATAAGATTATTATAATAACAGGTAATTATGACTAAAAGGAAATTTGAGCCAAAATTAAGGGGTCATTTTCTTATGAAGCAGGAGCCTGCTTATAGACTCAGCAGTTCAGCGGTGGGAACCAAGGCCTGGTGAGGAGGGTTACCTTTTTATATCTATTTCACTTCTGCTCCTTCTTTTCAAAAAGAACTAAATCTCTCCCTACCCCAAGTGAATGCCTACCAATCCCCTCTTGCCCCAAACTAATCAGTGCCCAATTCAAAATCCTGCCAAGATTCTGAAGAGGGAAGATTTTGTAATAGTTGATTAAGACATGAGGCTTTAGAATAGACAAATTATTTGAGTGCCTTAAAATATACTGTTAATTCTGAAAAGACCTCCTTATGACATACATTTTTTCAAAAAGCATCTTCTCCTGATTTTAACATTGGGTTGAGAACTTTATCAAGTTTACAGCAATCAGCCCTTTTACTGTGATGTGTCACCGTCCTGAAGATTGACTGTTGTCCAACCAGGAATAGATAAGATTTGGGGAAATCCTCTCCCAGGCCTTCCTGTTCTTTTATGAGGAGTTGGTCCTAAAATATTTGCCCATTATCTTCTAACCCCATAACCTTCCAGGCTAAACTAAAGCCTGCTGAGGGAGCTGTAGCCACTTTAGGATCAGGCTGGAAGAGCCTGGCTCCTGTGCTATCTGGTGACAAGATTCAGAGACAAGACGGGATCACCCTCTTCATCTCCTAAGACCTGGTCACGGACTCCATGGGAAGTTATGGTTGCTATGGTGTCATCAGCACAACATGAGCCAAAATGTCATTTAAAAAAGAACCCCACCTTTCCTTTAAACGACTCAGAAGCCCGTTTAGACACAGGGTCGGGCTGAGGTACTTGAATATTTGGGTAAAGAACAGGTTTGAGATTCCTGGGATGCATCCTTCAAACTATGGAGTTCCCAGTCCATCCTTACTGGGCAACTGGAAGGGGAGCTGGGTTTTATTCCTAGCTCTGCCAAGAACTTACTGGGTGACACTCCCCAAGTTACTTTACTTCTTTAGGCCCCAGTTTCCTCATTTTGTTCCTGCAAAATGGGAACACTAATCCTCACCTCATAGGGTCGTTGTAGAGATGAACCGAGCTAAGGTAGGTGAGGGGGCCTGAGCTGTAGGGGTGCTCAATCATTTTAACCCCCTCCCTCCTTTCACCACAAAGAATCAGGACAGTGCATTCAAGGTCGTCAACTGCTGCACTGACTTATGCTAAGTCCCTCCATATATACCACCTGAGTCAGAGCTTTTAATTAATGCCAGGTGAACTCTGGCTGGGCTCTTACAGTCCCAGAGCTCTGAGTCATGTTTCATGCAGGGTTTAGTGCAGGAGCATTCGGGGAAGGACTCGTGCTGCTCTGGGTGAGTGGGGCCACACCTTATGCTGGGGTGTTGGTGGTAGTGGTTGCATTTTGTTGTTGGTTTGTTTGTTTTAAAAAATTCACATCCTGTCCCACAGCTGGGGCATAAAATCAAGCTTTAGTTGTGGGCTTTTTGTTTACTTTATTCACTGGATGGGCTGGTCAGGAGTTTAACAGAGGTCAATGTCTTTATGTTGCTCAGATTCTGTGAAGAGACTCCGGCAGTTTCTGGCTACTAAATCTGCTGGTGTAAAAAAGGGAACTTAAAAAAAAAATAGGTCGACTCACACCGTATGGCTGCTTTTAGGATAAATTCATTTTTGTTTTGCTTAAAAAGCAATAACAACAAGCTTGTAAATGTTTATGTGTTTTCATTTTGCACAGGCAGCTTTGGCAATGGGAATATTTGGTAGAAAAAAATAATTAGAGAAATAATTGTGGCCGCTCTCCCAGCTGCAAATCATTGATTCAGCTCCACTTAGGGAGGGAAGGAGGGTGGAAGAAGAAAAAGAAAAGGGAAAACAAAAAAGAAAAAGACAAAAAGAAAAAGTAAAAAAGCAATTAGCTTTATTGCCAGAGGACGGCTCCCTGTCAGTTCCCCTGAAGTCACCCTCACATCCTTTCTCTCAGGACAAACACCTCAGAGGTCTTGAGAGTATTTGATTTATAAAGGCTGAGAGCAGACAAAACAGACCAGCTCAAAACTATCTTTCAAAATTTAGTAACATGATAAACATAATACAATTCATTAAAGAAAAATGAGAATATATCGAAAAGAAGAAAGGGAAAGAATTCCTGGTCGTCCAAACACAACTATTGTTGACATTTTCATGTAGTTTCTGGATGTCTTTTTGCTTTACGTGTATTTCCTCATTTGTTTCTCGTAGACGTAATGACGGAGTGTGTACCCTTCTGCACTCTGCATGTCCTACACAACAGATAATAGCATCGATGGAAGCCTTGCTATGTGCCGAGTACGGCCTGCCGCTGTTCGGTGTCCCTCAGCCCACCTGACATTCTCACCTGTCAATCATCAACCACCACTACATAAATGTGTTTAAGTCCCTGAGCATTTCTTTGACATCACATTGTGGGAAAACAGCTGGATGAAGTTTCACCCAGTTTAAAGGCTATTTGAGGATGATCTTACTTCAGATGAGCTACATGACATGGAATTTTCACCATGGGAAGCCTCAGGTGTATGTGTTGACTGGGGGAGGGGAGTGGGGGGAGGAGGTGGGGGTGGCTCAGCTTTTTTATATTTACCCAGAGGGAGCACTATGACACTTCCTTGTGAAGATTTTACTAAGTTGAGTCCAGACATTTACAGTTTTAAAAGCTTGCTCTAACTTTATGGGTGAGTTTAGTATATTTCAAAATAATCGTAAATTTTTTCCCCAGAGGTTCATATAAGAGATTATATATATTATACCTGAGTATGCATTATACCTGACCTAATGCCCTCTGAAGGCATTGTTTTAATGTCAGGAAGATTTTTTTTCCAATATTTTATTTAAATTCAAGTTAGTTACCATATAGGGTAGTGTTGGTTTCAGGAGTAGAGTTTAGTGACTTATCACTTACATATAATATCCAGTGCTCATCACAAGTTAGGAAGAATTTTTTAAAAAAGAGAACATTAGAGGAGTCAGACATGTCAGAATGGGATCTTGTTTGAAAACCAAAGAGGAGACATGCAATGAGAATTTTCATGGCAGTTTACCAGGAGAGGCACACTTTTCCAAGGGCATCTGGGGCACATGTCCAACCTGGGAGAGTTGAAACACCCAACTTGATGGGCATTTGTCTTTTAGAGCAATGAAACTTGAGGTACAAATATAGGCATCTATGATGCCAATTGGGAGAGACAGGCATTGGATTAAGATGCTATGGACATATAAATCCAACAATGATGTCAAATATGAGGCTTAACCAAAATTCCTGTGGACAGATATTCCAAGATAAACAATGAACTGCTTCTCACATGACAACTCTATGTAATAATAACTCGGGACAAGACGTGAAGAGGTATTCATATATATTCCAACTCCTAGGACAACAAATATGTGTATAAAACATTGTTTTCCACCAAGTTGAAAATTATTAGAAGTCTGTTTGAATCATTATAACTCTAAACATTACTTTTCAAATAGCTTCTATTAAATTTAACAATTCTCCTGAACAATCTCATATAAAGCAGCTTGAAATGATAATAGGAACTACATTTATAACACTCACTAAAACTCAGTAAAAAAATGCTAGTGGCTCACAATATGGATACCATTATTATCCCTATTTTATAATCTGGGTCAGGACTAGGGCAAAGCAAGTAAGTTTCCCAAAGTACAAAATTTAAGGAGGCACTCACTCTCAGGCTCCTTAAATTTTGTCAAACCTACAAGTGAGCGCCTCCTTAAATTTTGAGCCCTGTGTGCCTCACTTCCCTCATGCTAGTCCTGATGCTTTTGTAGATGAAGGAACTGAGGCTCTAAGAGTTAGGCTAATTGTCTAAAGTCCTCAGTGAATAAGTGGCAGAGTGAAAACTTGAGCCTGGTCTTAATTAGCTCCAAATGGCTTCAGTCCTTTACTAAATATTGACTAAATCTAAGAAGGGCACCCCAGAAACACAACTTCTACCCTCCAAGAATTAATAGACATGGGGGGAAACAGACATATGTGTAATAATTTGAAATGTGCATTAACAGTAGATGTTAACTGGCATCCTTTAGGGAATGAACATTATTTGTTTGCAAAAACATCTTGATAAACTTCTGAGGTGAAAGAGAGAGTCTGTGTTGGCCAGAAAATGAAGAACAAATAAAGTGGTTAAGTTGCTCCTGGGAAAATGAGAGATAGGAGAAGGAGAGGAAGGGGAGAGAGGAGGAAGAGGGGAGGAAGGAAAGGAAGAGGAAGAAGGGGTGGGGGAGAAGGAGAGAAGGGAAGGGAAAAGAAGGGTAGTAGAACAGAAATGGGAGGGATGAGAGGATCCAATGAGTTGGTGTGAGGTTGGGGATTATGTATAGGAAATGGCAGTAAAATTTCCCTGGTGGAGAGGAAACTTAAAACAGTATTTTAAGAATAGAAATGCCACTGCCTGCATTTTACCCTGCTCTCCCCCCACCCACCATTTAAGTAGTCTTTGGTATCACAAATGTTCACTATAAGGAAGGGTTTGTATTGGAAATTTGGGAAGGGCACAGGACCACTGCCAGCCCTCATTACACATTTGTGCAAATTGGAGAAAGGTGCCCCTTCTGGGTGGGTATAGAAGGTGAGTAGGGCACAGGCTGGTTTTTCAGACCTCCTTTCCCCCTTAGCTTTGTGCCCTTGAGCAGGGCAAAATTTATATAGCCTTACATGGTGGCCCTGGTCACACTGGGGTCAACATTGTGCAGACCAGAGGCAGCATGCATAGAAGCAGGAATTGCAGTTGGGGGACAAGGAAAATACAGACCTTTGGGAATTCACAAAAACTATAGGAAAGGCTTCAGATTTCCACAGGGCATAGAACTGGAATTCAACGAACCTTATGGGACTAAGATCTGGATTGCCTGTATAGACACACAACTACACCATAACATGGTATGTGTGCTGATGGAAATAGGTACAAAGTGCTGTGAAGCCCAATAGCTAGTCCTGCTTGGAAGAGCTGGGAGGCTTCCTAGAGGCAGTGACATTTAAAAAAAAAATTTTTTTTTCAACGTTTATTTATTTTTGGGACAGAGAGAGACAGAGCATGAACGGGGGAGGGGCAGAGAGAGAGGGAGACACAGAATTGGAAACAGGCTCCAGGCTCTGAGCCATCAGCCCAGAGCCCGAAGCGGGGCTCGAACTCACAGACCGCGAGATCATGACCTGGCTGAAGTCGGACGCTTAACCGACTGCGCCACCCAGGCGCCCGAGGCAGTGGCATTTAAGATGCTATTCAAAGGCTGAGCTTGTTGAGAAGATGGTATGTTCGTGGCCTGGGGAGAAATTCAATTTGGTTGCAGCAAAGCTTGTGTATGGGGGAAATGGCATGGCATGGGAATGGAGGAAAGCCACAGCTGAACTATTAAGGTTCATAAGTGCAAGGTTTTGATTATCCCATAGGAGCTGGGGAACCACTGGAAAATGGCTAAGTAATTAGCAAGTTTTTTTCTGGCATGGAGGAAGAGGCTGGAGCAGGGTGGGAATGTTTGCCATGTTCCGGGTGGCTCAGGATGAGACTAAAACTAAGGTAATAGCAATAGGGATGATGAAAAATGTACTACTTTGAATAAATATCAGTTAATTAGGATTGCCAGGACTTGGTGGGGGGACCTATCGAGCATGACTGAATCGAATTTTCTAATTTGGACGACTGGGTGCATTATTGCTTTCCAGTCCCCAAACCGGAGTGCACATTGCTCTGTGTTGAGAGTCTCATCCCCCTCCCTGCTCTTGCCCTGAGGACAACAGAGAAGTTGTTTCTTACTATCTGGGGCCCAGGGTCAAAGAAAGGGGGACATCAGGAGGGATAGACCCCAAAGGCAGGGAAGGCATGCACAGCTTGGTTTTTCCTGCATATTTGGGGCAGAGTAGCTGCAGGTCAATCTAGAAAGGGCTTTCCAGATGGTGGCTGACAGAGTAGCAAGTAGGCAGGGAGCAAGAAGGAGTCTTGTGTACCTCCACCAAATTCCCGAGAGCAGAGCAAGTGAGCTGAGCTAGCATGTGTCATGCACATGGAAGGACACCATTCGTACTGAATCAGTAGTAGAAGCATGTACTGAGAGTAGAAGAATGACTGAGTCCCTCTCTCCCCTTTCAGGTGCCCTATCTTTGTGAGTCAGCCTGAACCATGGCTTTGTTACAAGGGGATCTCAGAAGCAGGAAAGCCCATCCGAGGTCTGAAGTTGAAAGATCCAATAAGGTGAGTGCTGTAGGTTTGACAGGTAGTATTTCTCCCATTTTTTAAATGATGATATTCAAGCCCAGGGAGACTAAGTAACTTGCTCACTGTCTTCCAGGCTGCAAGGCCTAAAGCCAATAATGACAAATAAATCTCTGGTGGTAGGTACTCTGTAGACATTGTTCTCAGCATCTTTTTTTTTCTTTCTAGTTTGAGATATCATTAATCCAAGGCATACAAAGTAATTATTTGAAATCTCTCTATATTGTGAAATGATGACACAATAAGTTTGATCACCTCACATAGTTACAATTTCTTTTTCCTTGTGATGAGAACTTTTAAGATATACTCTCTCAACAAGTTTCAAATATACAATGTAGTATTAATTATAGTCACCATACTGTATGTTAGTTACATCCTCAGGATTTATTTATCTTATAACTGGAAGTTTATACCTTTTGACCACCTTCACCCATTTCATCAACCCCCCATCCCTGGCCTCTGGCAACCACCAATCTGTTCTCTGTATCTATGAGTTCAGTGTCTGAGATTCCACATATAAGTGAGATCATACTGTATTTATCTTTGACTTATTTCGCTTAGCATAATACCCTCAACAACCACCCATCTTGTCACAAATGGCAGATTTCTTTATTTTGTTTTATTGTTGAATAATATTCATATGAGTGTGTGTGTGTGTGTGTGTGTGTATATATATATATATATATGTATATCACATTTTCTTTAGCCATTCATCTATCAGTGGACCCTTAAGTTGTTTCCATGTCTTAGCTATTATTTTCTTAAAATATATTTTTTAGGTTTATTTCTTTATTTTGAGAGCGTACACACAAGTGGGGTAGCAGCAGAAAGAGAGAGAGAGAGAGAGAGAGAGCGAGAATCTCAAGCAGGCTCCACATTGTCAGTGCAGAGCCTGATGCGAGGCTTGAACTCATGAACCACGGGATAATGACCTGGGCTGAAGTTGGATGCTTAGCCAACTGAGCCCCCCAGGTGCCCTCATGTCTTGGCTGTTGTAAATAATGCTGCAAAGAACCCGAGCATACAGCTATCTTTTGGAGATAGTGATTTTGTTTCCTTGTTTTCAGCATCTTATTTGAATCATGTCTTCCCTGTGACATTGGCACTTGTATAATCCCCATTTTACAGATGGGGAAACCAAGATACAGAGAATGTAAGTAACCTGCTCAGGGTTACAAATCATATATGATAGAACTGGAATTCAAATCCAGGAAGTCTGGCATCAGAGCAGACAACCATGTTGCTCCTTTGACTTCAGCACCAGTGAAGTCTGGTCTTTTCAATACATTTACAGCCAGCTCTTTGCATAGCAATGTCAAACGTGATGCCAACAATTTAATATATAAGGGATTTCAAAGGCACACCTCTGGGGAACTCATGATTTCCTCATTGTAGGAAATAAATTACTGGCTCAGTGTCTTCAATTGAGATCACAAGCGCAGTCTTAGCAGTGGGGTGGCAGTGGTAGTAGCATTTACCTTTGTTGTTGTTGTTGTTAATTTCATGGAGGGTGTATTAGAATGAGGTGAAATCAGCCACAGTCAGCAGTGACTTTCTCCCATTTTGGACAATCTATAGCAATGGTTAGAGCTTCCTTATGTTTAATATCATTGCTCATCTAAAAACGTGTACTATTTCCCAACGAGTGGTACAATGATCACTGAAGTCTTGATATAATTTTAGATGGCACACAGATAAACATTTTTTTCTATTTTAATAGCTACATATTTATTTTAATGTAAATCAGGAGAAATAGATATCTATCCTACCCTTGAAACTCATGGGTATTACAGTTTAGAATAATGCTAAGATAAAAAGTGGGGCCAGTGTGCTGAGTTGGCTCAGTCAGAAGAGTATGCAACTCTTCATCTTGGGGCTGTGAGTTCAAGCCCCATATTGGGTGTAGAGATTACTAAAATAAATAAATAAATAAACTTAAAAGACAAAACAAAACCTGAGACCAATTTGAAGAAAAATGTCAAAGAACTATTAGTGCAGGTGACACTCAGATATGAAAAATATGAATGCCAAATGTTTGGGAAATAATTATTTTAGGCTAAAAAAAGTTTTGATAGTCAGATAACAGTGAGTTCATATCCTAGATCTGCCCCTTATGAAGATTAAATAAGATAAGATTTCTAAAACACTTGGCTTAATAAATCTTTGGCTGTGTTATTTCTCTAATTTATCTTGTTTTAGTCCTGTCTCCTTAATTAGATTGTAAAAACTTTCAATGACAAAAAAGATACACTTTGCAAAGTAAAAAAGCTGGTACTAGGTAAAGCATATAGCAAGGTCATTGAAAATGATATTTGTCCTCTACATATTTATAATCTAAAGTAGTCTCCAGGAAGCCATAAGAGACTCTTAAATGTAGAGAACAAACTGAAGGTTGCTGGAGGGGAGGTGGGTGAGGAGATGGGCAAAATGGGTGATGGGCATTAAGGAGGGCACTTGTTGGGATGAGCACTGAATGTTTTATGGAAGTGATGAATCACTGAATTCTACTCCTTAAACCATTATTTAAAAAATTTTTTTAATGTTTATTCATTTCTGAGAGATAGAGACAGACAGAGCACAAGTAGGGAAGGGGCAGAGAGAGGGAGACACAGAATCCAAAGCAGGCTGCAGGCCCTGAGCTGTCAGCACAGAGCCCAACGCGGGGCTCAAACTCACGAACTGTGAGATCATGACCTGAGCCGAAGTAGGATGCTCAACCAACGAGCCACCCAGGCCCCCGTCCTTAAACCATTATTATACTATAGGTTAACTAACTTGGATTTAAACAATAAAAAAAAAAAACCCCAGTATTATTCATCATATTAAATGAACTTCTGTTTCCTGGAATTTGATAGCATTTCCATACGCATATAGATAGGCTGGGATGGTTCACTGAGAAAGTGTAAGTATAATTCCTAATGCAACTTTCTTAGGAAATGAGAGATGAAGTCAGTGGGTAAGCAGTCTGAATTTTACTACTACTAAAAAAAGAAGGCATTCTTTTATTTGCCCAACTATAGAGTCATTGTGTCACTTCTTTCTCAGTCTAGTGCCAGCAAGACACATAAAAATTGGACAAAGAAATGACATTTAATGAAAAACAGAGAGGGAGGCAATCCATAAGAAACTCAAATACAGAGAACCAACTTAGGGTTGCTGGAGGGGAGGCAGGTGGGGGGATGGGCTAAATGGGTGATGGGCATGAAGGAGGGCACTTGTTGGGATGAGCACTGGGTGTTACATGGAAGTGATGAATCACTAAATTCTGCATCTGACACCATTATTATACTGTACGTTAACTAACTTGGATTTAAATAAAATTAAAAAAAAAGAAATGACATTTAGCGGACAAAGGGTTTTTGGCAGGGAAATGGGCATGGCCCAGAATATTGGCAAATGACGCTGCCTTTCATCTCCTTTTGGGATTGAGATGGAATCCTGTGGTAGACTGCCAAAAAAAAAAAAAAATGCCTGCAGTTCTTCAAGTGCTTTGCAATGTGACTTTGTCAGGCATTAAGAGATGGAATCTTTTCCCCTACCTCTTGAATCTGGGCTGTCTTGTGACTTGATTTGGCTGCTAGAATGGGGCAGAAGAGACGGCATGTCAGTTCTAAGCCCAAGATCTCGCACACCTCTTCTTTCTCTCGTTTTCTTCTGCCTTCACCATGAGAACAACACTGAACTAGCCTGCTGGGAGATGAGACAACATGGGGAGCAGAGCTGCATCATCCTAGCTGAGGCCATCCTAGATCAACCATTTCCAACAGATTTTCCAGCTGGTGGGCAGACACCTGAGCAAACCCAGCTGACATCCTATGAGCCCATTTCAGATCAGTGTAGTTGTTCAGCCAGCCCTGAAAGGCATGAGAAACGACAAATGGTTGCGATTTTAAGCCACTCAATGCTGGGATGGTTTGTTATGCAGCCTTATTATGGCAATAGATCAATGATGAAAGTACCAAGGGCAGATCTCATCAGTGACACAGGAAGTCTGTTCCCCTCCAACATGCACTCTTCCCCAGGTTCCTGCTAACTTTTGCATTTGCTCTCAATAGTGGCTTCAGTTCCATCCTCACCCAGACCCACAGAAGATAGGCTATGAGTAACCTACTTGGGAAAGGTGGCCAATTCTTGTGTTACATATGTCCACAGGAAACCACACTCATGTTCCTCTAGCCCAGAAAAGTAAGTCACTGACATGGAAAAAATCCAGACCTTTCTCTCTTGTTTCCATGCTTATGTTTTAATCCATTTCCACTCAATTCCCAACCATTCTGCTTTGGAGAGGGCTAGCTGAGAGTTCAGAATCAAGAAACCTGGAGTTGCACAGATCTGGATCAGACTCTGGCTCTGCTGCTTACTAGCTCTGTGACCTTGGAAATGTCCCTTAGCTCATTGGCCCTCAGTTTCTTTGTACTAAAAATGGGGATTATGCTCTCTATCTCTAGGGTTATTGTGAGGAATAAGTGAAGTATGTATTCAGGACATATTAAGTGCTCAATAAAGAGTACTTTTGACTAATTGGTTGGTTACTCGACCGGTTCTCTCCAATTCCCAACTCTGGGGCTTCCTTTCAGAGCTCTGTTTCGGATTCACACTGCCCGCTCCACCGCCAGCAGTCTTCTCAGGTTGCTCAGGACCTGAGCTCAATCTCCAGTCCCTGTGAGCACCCAGCCTCCTGTACTCTACATCAGTCTCCTGGTGCAGATTCACCTTGGATTGGCACAGAATGGCATCAAAGCCTTTTTGCAAATGGGTCAGTGGGCAAGCCTGCCTTCCCAAACCCCAAGCTCTACTGACCGCTTGCTATTATTTTCACATGATGCAATGTTCCCTCTCCCCTTTGGAGCAGTATTAAGTTTCCTTCCATTCCCATACACTTCAGAGACTGCTGTCCCTCTCACATTTCAGACGCTGACCGGCTCCTTTGCACTTTTCCCCTCTGCTTGTCTGGAGACCTGCATAATGAAATTCAGACAGTGGTGACTGCTGGGCTCTGTCTGCTTCCCCTCAGTATGGGCGACGAGGGCTGGGCCGCTCAGCCTTGTGGGGAGCGTGCTTCTCCCATGGCCTGGACATAAAACTGGGCAAGAGCAAGCCTGGTGACTTCATTTCTTTTTGTCAGATCAGAGGTCCCTCACTCTGAGGAGGAAGGCAAACACTTTTGATCTGACTGTGGGGGGAGGGGCGGGGTGGAGAATACATGTGATATATAAAATGAAACACGCTTTCCAAAAACAACAAGGCTGAGTCATAATAACTTACATTTGTGGCGCACTGTAGTTTGGAAAACTCTTTTCACACGCATTGTCTCGTTCAATTCTCACAACAGCCCTGGGAGGCAGATGGGACAAGGATTAACATCCCTGTTTAACCATGAGGTCACACGGCAAGTTGGGTGACAGAGTCCCAGCCCACACTCAGGTCTCTGGACCCCACACCCAGCCCTCCATCCTCTGTATTATGCTGTCTTCTCTCTTGTATTTCACACCATGACTTAGGCCCAACATTTGTAAAACTTTCCCATAGAAACATTCCTTATGGCAGAGGGGAATGAATATCCTAGAAATGCAAAATTACTACCAGATTCTGTGTTTTATCTTTAAAAAAATTTTTTTTAATGTTTATTTATTTCTGAGAGAGAGAGAGAGAGAGAGAGAGAGAGAGAGAGAGAGCAGGGGAGGGGCAGAGAGAGAGAGGGAGACAGAGAATCTGAAGCAGGCTCCAGGCTCTGAGCTGTCAGCATAGAGCCCAATGTAGGGCTTGAACCCACGGACCATGAGATCATGACCTGAGCCAAAGCTGGATGCCTAACTGACTGAGTCACCCAGGTGCCCCTCTATGTTTTATCTAAAAAGATTCACTCAAACTATGAATTTTAATTTAATAATTATGTCATATTATATTAGATATAGTTTATGTTCTTTAAATTTGTTTTAATGTTTATTTATTATTGAGAGACAGAGAGAGACAGAGCATGATCTGGGGAGGGGCACAGAGAGGGAGACACAGAATCTGAAGCAGGCTCCAGGCTCTGAGCTGTCAGCACAGAGCCTGACGTGTGGCTTGAACTCACAAACCACAAGATCATGACCTGAGCCAAAGTCAGATGCTTAACCAGCTGAGCCACCCAGGTGCCAGGTATAGTTTATATTCTTAATATAAAAGTAAGGTTTTATTGTAGCTTCTTTCAGATAAATACTTCAGGAATATAGCTTTGCTTAACCCCTGGTAACTGTGGAGGTTTGCGCCACTAGGTTCTAGATACTTCCAACCAGTCGGCAAGATGAGTGTGCAACAGACACTCACATAACCACAGCAACCACCTGAAGAAATGCTTTATTTTAGCCCTTACCCCAGTAAGGATGTTATTTTTTAATTGGTATTGTTGGCTGGGTCTTCCTTTAAACCATCTGCCTCAAGCATTCCATCCTATGTTGACAATGGAAAGACACATGTTTGTAAGGTATGTTTAGCATCTGAGAGGCTGAAAGAATGAGCTTTTGGGCATTGCCAGATGCACTGAGTGCATGTGCAGAGCAGAAAACATGCTCTCTAGGCAGAAACACAAACTGGGGAGCAAGCCCAGCCACACAACTGGCTGTGGGACATTCAGTTGAAGGGGCTGAACACAAGATTTAGGTCCTTGGAGTGGTTGTAAGCTAGGTGTAGCACCTTACATAACCCTTTGGGCAACTCTTCCTAGGCAGAGTGCTGATTCCACCATCACCCAGGGAACACTCTTCTCTCCACTCCCTGCAAGAAGCCAAGGATCTCTAAATTGTCACTCTGACTCCAAAGGGCTCTGCTGACTCCAGCTAGCGTTGCCAACATTGGCTGATCATCCCAGACCCTTGCTAGTGGGCTGTTTGCTCCAGAGAGGCCTCCTGGTGCCAGCAATCTGCACAGGTGTTAGGGACAATTGCAGCGCGCTCATCAGAACAGATGACACATAGCCTCGAGTCAGACGTGGGGAGACTGCAGTGACAGCTGATTCCTTTGGTGTGGGTTTTAAGAAAATGGGAATATATTCCAAAGTGGTCTTGCGTTTGATTGGTTGCAACCATGGACTTGAGATTTACTGAAGGAAGGAAAGGGGGATGATCTCCATAGCTAGCACGTAGGTAAGCTTCCTATGTGCCAAGCACTAATCTAAGCATCAAATGCATTAGCTCATTATCTTCTCACCACAGTCCTACAAGGTAAGTGCTATTATGGTCATCCCCTTTTCATGAGTAAAGACACTAAAGCACAGAGAGGGTAAGCAACTTGCCCAAAGTAAATGATTAGTATGTAGCAGAACTGGAATTTCAACCCAGGGACTCCACACTTTGAACCATACTATACCGCATCTCGCGACCTACACAGTGTACCCAAGAATAATAGTAACAGAACCTTCTTTAGTCATATTTATATCAAGCACTGTGCTGAGGGCTTGACATGCTCTATGTCCCATAATCCTTAAAACATTCCTGGAGAGAAAGTCCTGTCGTTACTTCTATTTTCTAAATGAGGAATCTGAGGCTCAGAGATGCTAACTTGCTGGATATTCCATAGCTAGTAAATGACTCGAAAGCCCATCCTCTTAATCATTCTATTTTACTGCCTTCCATGTAAACTGCATAAACTTTAAATAGCACAAAACAAATGAAACGGTTTTGCAGAGAATCTCCTTTGTAGTCTGGACACTAAATAGATACAAATTGACTTCCAAGAAAATGTCATAGGATTTGAGATCTGGGAGGTAGGCAATAGGAGGAAAAGCAAAGGACCCTGAGCTTGTGGTCAGAAGATCTAGGTTCAAATCCCATCTTTGGTGCTCACATTCCAGCCTCAGTTTCCTCATTTGTAAGATGGAGGTGATGGCAAAACCTACCTGTGGGAGGTAAATGATAAGGCATATGTGGTAGTTATTATTTAACATGTGCAAGGTGGGTTTTTTGTTTTTTATTGTTGTTGATGTTTTTGTTTTTGCATTGTAGTTCACTCTTGGTGTTGTACATTCTAAGGATTTTGACAAGTATATAATAGCATGTGTCTACCATTCTAGTATCATGAAGAAGTTTTAGTGTTCTAAAAATCCTCTGTGCTCCACCTATATATCCCTCCTTTGCCCTCCCAATCCCTAACAATCACTGATCTTTTTACTGTCTCCGTAGTTGTACCTTTTCCAGAATGTCCTGTAGTAGGAGTCATATAATATTTAGCCTTTTCAGATTGGCTTCTTTCACTTAACAATATACGCTTAAATTTCCTGTATGTCATTTCACTGCTTGATAGTTCATTTCTTTTCAGTGCTGAATAATATTCCATTGTCTGGATCATTATAGCTTATGTATTTATTTATATCTTCCCGAATCAATACAGCTTTTACTGCATCTTTAAAATATCACAAACAAGTCTGAAAAATCATCTGGCATCTTGCTGTTCCTGTAGCTGGACAACTTAGATCTTATTCATTAGCTTGCAGAACTGTTCCTTTTTCAGAAACATAGACACCATCTGACAATTTTCTGATATCCTTTTTTTCAACTGTTGTGGCTTGCTTACTCAAAGCAGCTGAGTTTGTTACAAGTTCGGTGTCATTTCCTTCAAGAACTAACTCATCTTTGTGGGCTTGAGATACCGAACAAGCAACACCTGGCCTCATCCGAACTCTGTGGATGTATTTTTTTTCACCCAAGAAATTGCAAATTTCAACAAGAGAAACATTCTCCTGAATAACAACATTGATGGGGAAGTGAGCACACACAGACTTCATCTGGTAATGGAATCCCAGTGTAACGCCCTTGATCATGTTCTGCACATGACTACAGATAGTGTGAACAGCAGCCAGCTCTCTCCTCTCCTATTTCCCCATCATTTGTCAATTCGGAGCCTCTTCTTTTTCTTTCCAAGGAGACTGAGCTCTACATTGATGTGATTGAATTCCCTTCACAGGGTTCCTCTAGGGCCCTTCACAATAACGGTGGGTCCCTTCAGAGTGATGTGGACATTTCCTGGAATGTCAACAGTCTGATTGCTGCTCATTCTTGCAGTAGATGTGACAAAGAGCTATAGTTTATTTATTAAGGTTTTTTTTTTAATTTTTAGCCCAATTCCTCTAATTTTATAGGTGAGAAAAGTGAATCCTAATGAAGTTAAGAAAACCGGCTCAAGTCCTACAGCTAGTTGGTGACACAGTCATGACTCAAAAGTGACTCTTCAACCTCTAATCCAGCACTTCTGCTACTTTAGTGGGCTGGTTTTCTGACATTTTCTAGAGTTTGTGTTTTAGGATCTCCTTTCATTATTTGCATCCATTTGCTAAACTACTGTTTCTCTCATAGTTGCGGAATTAGAGGTCAAAAAGAGTTTGGATAAAGCAAATGCGCATTCTCTACAAACGTCTAGTGGTTTAAGAGCTTCCACTTCCATCCTTATGTAGAAGTTTTAAAAGAGCAGCTGAAAAGTAGCAAAATTGGCAGAGGGATTTTAATATTCTCTGTCTTCTGTTAATCTTTGGAGGACAGGCCACCAAATGATGATGTGAACTGGAAGACAGGGAAGACGTAGTAAGGAGTTTAAGGGTAGTCTTGTCTGTTGTAAGGGCAGATACGATGTGGTGAAAAGAGGGAATAACTAAAAAAGAAATCCAGTAGGGATCAATAGAAAGTCCTACACTTAGATTCAAAAAATCAACTGTACCAGATGCAGGGTATAGTAGAATATTTCACAAAAAGAGGGCCTTGGGATTTTAGTTGTGTAGTATAAGCTTAACAGGAAACAGTATTGCTATGGGGATGCCTAAAAAGCCTATTGTATTCTTAGAGTGCATTAATAGGGTTGCTTTCTAGTCCTGACTTTATCACAGACTGACTCGGGTCTTTTAAACGTTGCAGAGTGAGGGTTACTGTAGTCCCTTTATATTCTGCATTTAAGTAGAGATGTACAAGAAAGCCCATTTGTGGATGTCATACCTAAACCATCTATTGACAAGATGAATCATAACCAGAGGCTGCTGACTGGGCTGTGGGTAGTGGAAAATAACCCACTTTTGTGGGGGCCTTCCAAGTATCAGGCATGGGGCTAGGGCATTATTTACATGGTCTCAGTACATCTTCAACACCAACCTTGAAATATAGGTGTTATTAACCTCATCTACATATTTTTAGAGGAAGAAGCTTGTCCAAGATTACTCCCCTTGAAGGTGACAGGGCTGACTCCTAATACCATGTTCTTCCCACTACCATCAAAGTGAAAGATCTTAAAAACCATATCATAAGAGGACAGCTGAAGAAACCAGGCACACACAGCTATCCAAATATATCTGAAATATATCAAGTGGAACGGGGAGCTAAATTTATTCCTCTTTGGTCCCAGAGAAAATTAGAACCAGAAGATAAGTGTTACAGGGAAGCACATAGGAAGTTAATGTCAGGAAGAAATTTCTATCAGAGGATGGTTCAGTAAATGATCCAGCTGCCTTAACTTTTCACCAGTACCTCCTCACTGGTGGAGCATTTAAGGAGAAGCAGACTGGCCAATTGTGAGGGGTGTTATTCATTTACTCAACCAATATTTAATAAGTAGCTGTGATGTGCTATCACTGTTTTAGACCTTAAAGATTCAACAATGAACAAAACAGACCAAAAAATATATACAGTTTTGCCTTAATGGGGTTTACATTGCAACAGAATATAGTGGTAATTGCACCATTCTCTGGTATATTCGACTAGCAGACCCCCAAGATACCAGTCATAGATGGCCATCTGTGCCTGCCAGTGTCTACTTGTACCAGCTTGTACCACTGCTGGGTATGCTGTCTCAACCTCTAATTCCCAAATCCTGTGAATCTTTTCCAAGGGCAGTCTTTGGTCACTGGAGCCTATTCTACCTGTATGCTAGAAGTGATGGAGGAATTGACAACTGTTCCAGCAGCTGTCACCAAATGAAGGATAGGCTAAATACCCTGATCTTGTTGTCTTTCAGTTGGAATAACTCTGAGACCCAGGATCTATCCTGTTTCTCTCAGTTTCTCAGCAGGAGGACACTCCAGTTGTCCACAGTGGAGCCTTGCTTGATTGGTTCCTTCTTGTCCCTATCTCACTTCCCACTGCCCAACTAGAGGTCTTAGGAGCTACTTCCTAAATAAACCATGTGCACTTGAATTCTTGCCTCAAAACCTGCTTCTGGGGGATCCCAAAGTAAGGTAATCCTTATGATTAGTGAGCACTGGCTGAATGTCAAGAGATTTGAGTTTTCATCATGGCTCTTGTCTCTGTGCACAAATTGTCTCTAGCTCTTCATATTATCACTTGTAAAATAAGAATGTCAGACGAGATGAAATATACGTGTGCCATCTATTTTCATATACATAGGCGTGCCTAGTGCTTAATTTTGTAGCCTCCTTTACATGTTTTTGAGAGGGCCTTCATATTCCTGTCCCAATGATCCTCAAAATACCTCTATGAATTATACTGGATAGAGGCCATTTTGCCTATATAAGAGATTAGACAATTGCACGACCATAATGATGTGGTTTCCTTTTTTCTCTTCTAAACGTTTTAATTAATGTCCCAGAGTTTGAGTTTTTCTCATCCTGTTTTCCTAATCTCGATATCCAATCCTGATGTAGAGTACAAGTTTTCTGCTTCTTGATTATTGAATTAGGAGGTTATAGACAGCAAATGGCTAGAATCATGGCTAAAATGAGAAAGGATCCAGAGCCTTTAGAATATAAAATTCCATCTTCAACAGCCCATACGGGTTAGGTGCTGTGTGGGGCAAGACTATGGGGGTAGACACAGACCTGGGGCTACATGTAAGTGGGTTTGTGAATCACATACCCACTCTCTTTTAAGAGACAGCATGGATACATTTTTATATTTTTCTACAATTTATAAAAGCACTTTTACATCTTTGATCTCACTTGATTCTCACTAATTCTATGAAATACAATTTTTATTATTCTCCTTTTGATGGGAAAACAGAGGCTGAGAGAGATTGAGTAGATGTGATAAATGTGAAGTATCCCTTACAATGTGAAGGCAGATACCAATGGAAGTTTATCACACTCAGGCCTGTTCAGTTGAAAGCTGTTGTTATGAGTTTTCTTGTAGCTGTGTAGATCCAATCAGAGGGGGCTTTCTAGAATACACTGGAAGAACTCAGTCATAAAGAAGGAAACAGTAAAGATTCCTTGAGGTTGGGATCAGAAAGATGACCCTCTGTCCCTCTGCAGAGAAGGAAATCAGACAGTAACACTCCAATGAATTGTAGAGATCATCCTGGTCCAAATTCCTCTGTGGTCCAGAGCAGGGAGGTAGTTTCTTTAAGGCTACACAACTTGATGTGTGAGCCATCATCCTGGTTTGCCCTGAAATTCCTACTTTCCAGGAAACCTCTGAGTCTGGAGCAAACTAGGATGGTTGGCCACTCTACAACTGAAAAATGTATTTGACACTCCCCTCTCTGTCTGGTTTCAAAAGAAGCCTTATTGAGCACGCTGGCACTGAATATAATCATAAGTGAGTCACTTTGCCCCTCCAATTTCACTATTCCCATCTGTAAAATGGAAGCACAGATATCAAATGCAAAGAGTTGTGTGGATTAAATAACAAATGCATGTAAAGTGCTCACTGAATGGTAGATACAATCGTATGAGTATTACTTACCAACACTAAAGCCAGGTTAGCCTGGCCTTCTATCTCCCCCTCTTTCCGTTCCTCCTGTTGCTTCCAACAGGATTCACAAATCACCATTAGGCTTTTTTTGTTTGTTTTTTTCTTTTTTTTTTTTTTTTTCTGCACATGAAATAAAGTCTTCACATTATAACTGGAAATTTTGGCAAATTTATATGCCCAGGAAGCATACCTCTTTATAGTGACCCAAAAGCTTTTGCTTTCTATACTTACAAGTTACATCTTCTGAGAGTAGTGTTGGTATATAGTTCAACTATGCCCAAACGATATCTTTTTTAGACTGTGAGAACAGCTACTATCAAATACACAATAAAATGGAAGGCTTTAGATCTCTCTGGCACCAAGGGTTTAACTAATGTTGTGGCAAGGGAGAATGACTTATTTCTTAAATCGTATCCGATTATGTAAAGTAAGATTATTTTAGATGGAGCCACAATTTCATCACCTTTCCCTGCTCTGTCCCTCCCCACGCAACCATACTACATTACATTATATAGACAGAATAACAAAATCCAGTGTTTCATGCTGGATTTAGAAGGCTGTCTTGTGCCCCTGTTGTAGGATTCTGAGTAGGCGTTTGAACTCTGAAACCCTGCAGACTGAGCCCCTCAAACAGGCTCTTTCTGTGTCTCAGTGGGAAACTCTTTGCTTCTCTTCTTCAGTTTCTTCAGCTGTAAAACAGGAATCCAAATAATTCCTTCTAGCTCAAGGATTCTCTGAGCTAGTCTGTAAAATGACACAGAGATGAAAAACCCTGTAGTGACAATGCATGCCTAACACTGTTATGAGTCTAGAGCTCAGAGTTCAATGAGATTGAAAAAAAAAAAATCCAGCATCTAAGAGGAAAAACCCAAAGTGCTCTCTGCTCAAACTGGGGTATTTTGTGCATAATTTTGGGAGATCACAAACTTCCTGCGGGTGATCTTGTAAATGTTTTTCTACTCTTTCCCTCTAAAGGAGGCCTTCTCCATCATAGTTTTATAGGATTCCCACCCGCTTTTTTTTTTTTTTTTAACTGTAGTAAAGAAAAAATTGAGCACAGCTTCCTTGCTGATTGTGGAGAACAAATCTGTATCTCTTTGGAAGCTTGTTGATCAAAAGATCCGTGTCATCTGTGGGTAGTACATTTCTCTGAGGGGAAAAGAGAGAGTAATCAAGAATGCTTCTCTTCTGAGGGGAAAACAGATGCGCCGTGTGTGTATTGGGACTGTGTTTAGAAAACAAAGTCAGGAGACTGGAAAAATTATAATGGTGCTCTCCCAGCAAATGTGTGGGGATAAATGGTGGCTCAGAAAGAGACCTCACATTCCAGAGCTTTGGTGTCTATGGCAAAAAGCAGATAAAATGTGTCAATAAAATCTGGCATTTATTAGAGAGATAAGGAAGCCTGGAGTAAATGGTATGCTCTGAGTAAGACAGGAAAACAGGAACATTTCTGTACATCGTTACCAACCTTTGTCTTGGGTCTGGCGGTAACTGGGTTTATTATTTAGAATTTTTAACATATTCCCTTAAAATGATTGCTAGTTTGTGGAGTTCTCTCTTCTTGGCTTGCTAGTGTTTGCCAATCACACCAGGCGATAGATCTTTAACTCTGTTATTACAAAATAATAATAGAAAGTGGATGGCGTGTAGTGCATTTTCTCTAGGGAGTGAAATCAAAAAAATAATTAACCACAAGCATTTCACTGTTTGAAAAAGCAAAACAAAACAAACCATAGCCATACAGAGAGTCAGCTGATTCTCCTCCCATGGGTGGCCCTTCCATAGCTGTGTATAACTGTCTAAGGCAGTTATCCTCACGGTGACCTGTGTTTCATCGTGGCAAAATCCAGGATAGTCAGAATACTTAAAAGTTGGTTATTCTTTGTATTTTGTAGTTATGGTGAGAGACAAATGAGAAAATTTATCTATTTCTAGACCTTGGGTTTCCAAAACGCTTTTAGATTGGCTAGTACTGTACAGTTCACTACGGGCTTCCTGATCCACTGTTTAGGTTGAAAGAAGAAACGTATTTTGTATTTACAGAAGATCAACAGCAGATGTACACCAAGGTCTCAAGCATACGTTTTAACTTACTTTTGTGTGCTGTAAGGAACTATTTCAGAGCCAAAAAGTGATTTGTATTCACTAATTGTAGGCAGTTTGGTAATTTTTGTATATCAAAAAATAACATTTGTATGTGTTATCTGTTGGTTTTGCTCTCTCTCTCATCCTGGATATGTTTTGTGTGTTTACTTCATGGGCTCATCTAAGGGTTAATGTGGAACTATCTCAAGGTCCTTGGCAGCACTGATTTTTATACCCATCAGCTTCCTTAGACAATTTAAAGTGGTTATGAACCACTTAAAACTGTGGCTATGGGAGCACAGGTCTGTGGAAATAGGGCAGTTGTCTGGTAGATGTGATCAAGGTAGAATGTCAAGTTGGATCATTCAAGAGTCAGGACCCCCAAAATATATCCACTGTGGTGCCCAAGAAAATCAGATTGAATATCTACATTGCCCAAATATGCTGGAACATTGCCACATCTCTGCTTCAATTGGTGTGCGTGGAAACTGCTTACACGTGCAGCCTAGAGGGAGTCAGTTCTGTTGAATGGCTGTCTGAATGTCAACACAGCGCATCGTCATTTCTAGATGACAAATCATAAACATGGTTGGCCCTCCGGAAATGATGGTTAACTGTGTGAGGCAGAATTGTGGAAAACATTGGTTGCACATATAAATAAATGTCCACATGTGCCAGGTTTATATTATAAGTAAGGCAGACTCAGTGTCAGGGTGTGAGGGATGGTGGGGACTGTGAGGACCTGAGGGGGACCCACCCATCTGAAGGGGCACCTGTTCCTCACATCCAGCTCTCCACTGCCCTTCTTCAGTAGAGGTTCAGTGTTGCAAGATCTGCTCATTTTTTCCAAAACAAGCAAGAAATTCAGATTTTTATGTGAAATCTCTCAAACTTTAAATGTTGATTTCAATTTTTTCAAACACTGTTCACTTAGAATCTAAATACTTCAGAAGGCTAAATATGGCCTTCAGGCTGCTGTTTCAAGACTTTTGAATTAAATGACTCTGAGAAGAGAAGAACCTCCCTACTCTACATTTAGAGATGGGTTTTTCCAGTAACCTTGGTGAGTGTCTTTTTTTTTTTTTTTTCTTTAAAACACCGGACTGGGAATTAGGAGATGGGGTAAGCCAACTCTGTCTTTCCTGACTGCATGATCAAGGGAAAACACTTAGATTTTCTCATCCACAGTTTTATAATATATCAATGCATAATACATGTTCTACCCATCCATGTCACAGATAAAATTCACCCAATTATTAATTATTAAAAAGTTACATGAGCATATCCTATTTTACTTAATTCTCAAGAAGGCTTTATGAGGTAGATATTCTTAACATGGATGTAGAGATGAAGAAACAGATTCTGCAAATTTTAAGGAAACTGCTGAAGGTCATAGACCTAATTAGTGATGATGGAGTGGAGATTCAGATTCTTTTGATTTTAAGCTCTGCTTTCCATTGTGAAAGCAATTCTTAAAATAGATAAGGAGCTGTCATTCATTTAAACCCTCATTCTCGGGCGCCTGGGTGGCGCAGTCGGTTAGGCGTCCGACTTCAGCCAGGTCACGATCTCGCGGTCCGTGAGTTTGAGCCCCGCGTCGGGCTCTGGGCTGATGGCTCAGAGCCTGGAGCCTGTTTCCGATTCTGTGTCTCCCTCTCTCTCTCTGCCCCTCCCCCGTTCATGCTCTGTCTCTCCCTGTCCCAAAAATAAACGTTGGAAAAAAAAATTTTAAACCCTCATTCTCATCAACATCGTTTTGGCCTGTTCTTGTCTAGCCCCTAGATACAGAATTTACAAGTAGAATCTTACGTAGGAAATCACTACATCTCTCTAGGTCTCAGTTTTTTTGACTCTTAAGTGGGAGAAGTAAGATTGAAGCAAAAATTCAAATTGATATTTAAATGGCTATATTTCACTCAGAGATATCTTTGGTTAGACCTAAATAATGTTCTTCTGTTTTGTTTTGTTTTTTTAAAAAACTAAGTTATTGAGGCAGTATGGCTGACACAAAAGAGAGGGCACATGTTATAAGTGTACAAATTGATAAATTTTGACACGAGAACATACTCATGAAAACTATTACCACAATCAAGATAATGAGCGTATCCATCACCCCCCAAAGTTTCCTTATGTCCCTTTGTAATCCATCCCTGACTTTCCACTCTTTGTTCCAGGTAACAACTCACCTGCTTTCTTTTTACTATACATTTTTTTATATTCCCTAGAATTTTATATAAATGGAAACATACAGGTTGTACTTTTCTTCTTCTTCTTCTTTTTCTTCTTCTTCTTCTTTTTCTTCTTCTTCTTTTTGGTCTGGTTTCTCTCACTCAGCTTAACTATTTTGTTATCTGTCCATGTTGTAGTGTGTTCATTCCTTATGATAGCTGAATACTTCCATTATATGGAAGTACCATAGTTTATTTGTTCACCTGTTGATGGACAGTTTGGGCTGTTCCAGATTGGGGCTAGTATAAATATACCTGCCATAACTCTATTAGAAGTCTTTGTATGAACATATGATTTCTTTGGGTTAAAATCCTAGGAGTGGTATGGCTGGATTATAAGTAGGTGTATATTTAACTATTAAAGAAACTGCTAAATTGCTTTCCAAAGCTGTACCATTTTACATTCCTACCAGCGATGTCTGAGAGTTCCAGTTTCTCCTCATCATGGTCAACTTTTGGATAAGAAATCTTTATAATTTCCATTCTAATCAGTATGTATTTGTCCTTAATGTGGTTTTAATCTAAAGTCCCTTAGTGACTAATGATGTTGAATATCTTTTCATGTGCTTAATTTCCATCTGCATATCTTCTTTGGTAATGTGAGTCTTTTGCTTGCTTTTATCACATTACTTTCTTATTTATTTATTTACTTACTTTTAATCCCAGTGTAGTTAACATACAGTGTTATATTAGTTTCTGGTGTACAATATACCGATCCGACAATTCTATACATTACTCACTGCTCATCATGGTAAGTGTACTCTTAATCCCCTTCACTTATTTCATCCATCCCAAGACCTCCACTTCCCCTCTGGTAACCACTAGTTTATTCTCTCTACTTAAGAGTTTGTTTTTGGTTTGTCTCTTTTTTCATAGTGTATTTGTTTTGTTTCTTAAATTCTGCATATGTGTGAAATCATATGGTACTTGTCATTCTCTGACTTATATTACTTAGCATTATACTCTCTAGCTCCACCCATCTTGTTGCAAATGGCGAGATTTCTTTTTTATGGCTGAATAATATTCCATTGCATATGTATACCACTTCTTTTTTTTCCCCCAAGTTAGTTAGCATACAGTGCAGTCTTGGCTTCCGGAGTAGAACCAAGTGATTCATCACTTATATATGACACCCAATGCTCATCCTGAAAAGTTCCCCCCTTAATGCCCATCACCCTTTTAATCCACCCCCATCAGCCTCAGTTTGTTCTCTGTATTTAAGAGTCTCTTATGTTTTGCTTACCTCTCTGTTTTTATCTTATTTTTCCTTCTCTTCCTCTATGTTCATCTGTTAAGTATCTCAAATTCCACATAGGAGTGAAATCATATGATATTGGTCTTTCTGACCGACTTATTTCATGCAGCATAATACACTTCAGTTCCAACCATGTTATTGCAAATGGCAAGATTTCGTTCTTTTTTTATTGCCTAGCAATGTTCCACTGTGTGTGTGTGTGTGTGTGTGTGTGTGTGTGTGTGTGTATACACACACCACATCTTCTTAATCCATTCATCAGTTGATGGACATTTGGGCTCTTTCGATAATTTAGCTATTGTTATAAGTGCTGCTATAAACATTGGGGTGCATGTGCCCCTTTGAATCAACATTTTTGTGTCCTTTGGATAAATTCCTGTAGTGCAATTGCTGGGTCATAAGGTAGTTCTATTTTTAATTTTTTGAGGAACTATACCACTTCTTCTTTATCCATTAGTCTGTCAATGGGCATGTTTATGGACATAAATTATGCTTTCATAATTTAGCTATTGTAAATGATGCTGCAATAAATACAAGGGTGCATGTATCTTTTTGAATTAATGTTTTTGTAGTCTATAAGTAAATATTCAGTAGTGGAATTACTAGATCACTTGGTAATTCTATTTTTAATTTTTTGAGGAACCTCTGTACTGTGGCTCCTCTACAGCGGCTGCACCAGTCTGCATTCCCACCATCAGTACAAAAGGGTTCCTTTATTCCCACAGCTTCGCCAACACTTGCTGTTTCTTATGTTTTTTATTTTAGCCATTCTGACAGGTGTCAGATTTGCATTTCCCTGATAATGAGTGATATCAAGTATCTTTTCATGTGTCCTTTGGCGAGCTGTATGTCTTCTTTGAAGAAATGTCTGTTCATATCTTCCATCCATTTTTTAAATTGTATTATTTGTAATTTTGGTGTTGCGTTGTATAAGTTCTTTATGTATTTTGTATACTAACCCTTTATCAGATTTGCCATTTCCAAATATCTTCCCCATTCAGTAGGTTGTCTTTGAGTTTTGTTGGTTGTTTCCTTTGCTGTGCAGAAGCTTTTTATTTTTATGTAGTCCTAATAGTTTATTTTTACTTTTATTTCCTCGCCTTAGGAAACATATCTAGAAAAATGCTGCTATAGCCAATGTCAGAGAAATTACTGCCTATGATCTCTTCTAGGATTTTTATGGTTTCAGGTCTCACATTTATGTCCTTAATCTATTTTGAGCTTATTTTTGTGTATGCTATAAGAAAGTGGTCCAGTTTCATGCTTTTGCATGTGGGCTGTCCAGCTTTCTCAATACCATTTGTTGAAGAGACTCTCTTTTTCCCATTGCATATTCTTGCCTTTTTTGTCATAGATTAATTGACCATATAATCATGGGTTTATTTCTGGGGTCTTTGTTCCACTGATCTATGTTCCACTATCTATTTTTGTGCAGGTACAATACTATTTTGATTACTACGGCTTTGTGTAGTTATCTTGAAATCTGGGATTATAATACTTCCAGTTTTGTTCTTCTCTTTCAAGATTGCTTTGGCTATTTGAGGTATTTTGTGGTTTCATACAAAGTTAGGATTATTTGTTCTAGTTCTGTGAAAAATGCTGTTGGTATTTTGATAGGGATTACATTAAATCTGTAGATTGCTTTGGGTAGTATGGATATTTTAACAATATTTGTTCTTTCAATCCATGAGCATGGAATGTCTTTCCATTTGTTGGTATTGTCTTCAATTTCTTTCATCCATGTTTTGTAGTTTTCAGAGTACAGGTCTTTCACCTCCTTGGTTAAGTTTATTCCTAGATATTTTGTTATTTTTGGTGCAATTGTAAGTGGGATTCTTTTCTTTTCTTTTTTTTAAGATAGTTATGTTTAAAAACTATTTTTATTTTTAAATTTTATTTATTTTTAAATTAAATTCATTCATTCATTCAGTAAACTCTGTGCCCAATGTTGGGCTTGAACTCATGACCCAAAGATCAAGTATCACATTCTCTACTGACTGACCCAGCCAGGTGACCCAGGATTGTTTTCTTAGCTTCTTTTTCTGCTGCTTCATCATTAGTATATAGAAATGCAATGGAGTTCTGTACATTGATTTTGTATCCTTCAACTTTACTGAATTCATTTGTCAGTTCTAGAATTTCTTTAGTTGAGTTTTCTATATATAGTATCATGTCACCTGCAAATAATAAAAGTTTTACTTCTTCTATACCATTCTGGATGCCTTTTATTTCTTTTTGTCTTACTGCTGTGGCTATGAATTCCAGTACGAGGTTGAATAAAAGTGGTGAGAGAGGACATCGTTGTCTTGTTCCTGATTTTAGGGGAAAAGCTCTCAGTTATTCACCATTGAGTATGATGTTAATTGTGGATTTGTCACATATGGCCTTTATTATGTTGAGGTATGTTGCATCTAATCTTACTTTATTGAGGTTTTTATCATGAATGGATGTGGTAGTTGGTCAAATGCTTTTTCTACATCTACTGAAATGATCATATGGTTTTTATCCTTTCTCTTGTTGATGTATCATGTTGATTGATTTGTGAATATTGAATCGCCTTTGCATTCCAGGGATAAATCCCACTTGATTACATATTTTTTTAAATGTATTGCTGGGTTTGATTTGCTAAATTTTTGTTGAGGATTTTTGCATCTTTCGTCATCAGAGATACTGGTCTGTAGTTCTCCTTCTAGTGTCTGTGTCTGGTTTTGGTATCAGGGCAATGCTGGCCTCATAGAGTGAAATTGAAAGTTTTCCTGTCTCATCTATTTTTTTGAATAGTTTGAGAAGAATGGATAATAACTTCTTTAAATGTTTGGTGGAATTCACCTGTGAAGCCATCTGGTCCTGGACTTTTGTTTGTTGGGAGTTTTTTTTTTTTTTTTTGATTACTGATTCAATTTCATTGCTGGTTATCAATCTGTTCAAATTTTCTATTTCTTCCTGATTCAGTTTTGGGAGGTTATATATTTCTAGGCATTTATCCATTTTTTCCTAGATTTTCCAATTTGTTGGTATGTAGGTTTTCATAATATTCTCTTACAATCTTTTGTATTTCTGTGGTGTCAGTTGTGATTTCTCCTCTTTCATTTCTGCTTTTCTTTGAGTCCTTTCTCTCTCTCTCTCTCTTGTAAGTCTGACTAAAGGTTTATCAGTTTTATTGATCTTTTTAAGGAACCAGTTACTGGTTCCATTGATATGTTTTATTGTTTTTTTTTTTTTTTTTTTTTTTTTTTTAGTTTCTATTTTGTTTATTTCTGCTCTAATCTTTATTGTTTTCTCTTGCTTGTTTTGGGTTTTGTTTGTTCTTCTTTTTCCAGCTCCTTTAGGTGTAAGGTTTGGTTGTTAGTTTGAGATTTTTCTTCTTCTTGAGGTAGGCCTGTATTGCTACAAACTTCCCTCTTAGAACAGCTTTTGCTGCATCCCAAAGATTTTGGACCATTGTGTCTTCATTTTCATTTGTCTCCATCTATTTTTTAATTTCCTGTTTGGTTTTATAGTTAATCCATTCATTGTTTAGTAGCATGTTATTTATTCTCCATGTAGTTATGTTCTTTCTAGACTTTTTCTTGCTGTTGATTTGTAGTTTCATAGCATTGTGGTCAGAAAAAGATGCATGGTATGACTCCAAACTTTCTGAATTTGTTGAGACTTGTTTTGTGGCCTACCATGTGATCTATTCTAGAGAATGTTCCATGTGCACCAAGAATGTGTATTCGGCTGTTTTAGGATCATATTCTGAATATATTTGTTAGATACATATGTTCCAATGTGTCATTCAAAGCCACTGTTTCCTTGTTGATTTTCTGTTTGGATGATCTATCCATTGAGTGGGATGTTAAAGCCACTGTTTCCTTGTTGATTTTCTGTTTGGATGATCTATCCATTGAGTGGGATGTTAAAGTCCCTTACTATTATTGTATCATTACCAATTACTTCCTGTATGTTTGTTACTAGCTGTTTATATATTTGGGTGCTTTCATGTTGGGTGCATAAATATTTACAAAGGTTATATATTCTTGTTGGATTTTCCCCTTTATGATTATAGTGTCCTTCTTTGTCTCTTGTTACAGTCTTTATTTTAAACTCTACTTTGTCCAATATAAATACTGCTACCTTAGGTTTCTTTTCACTTCCATTTTCATAATAAATGCTTTTCCATCCCTTCACTTTCAATCTGCATGTGTCTTTAGTTCTGAAATAAGTCTGTTATAGGCAGCATACAGATGAGTCTTGCTTCTTTATCCATTCCATCACCCTTCTGACTGGGGCATTTAGCCCATTTACTTCAAAGTAATTATTGATAGGCATGTACTTATTGCCATTTTGTTATTTGTTTTATGGTTATTTTGTAGTTCTTTTCTGTTCCCTTCTTCCATTGCTCTCTTCTCTCATGATTTGCTGGCTTTCTTTAGTAATATACTTGGATTCTTTGCTTTTTATTTTTTGCATATCTATTAACAGTTTTTGATTTGTGCTTATCATTAGGTTTGTATATAACATCTTATGCATATAGCTGTGTATATTAAATTTGGTGGTCACTTAAGTTTGAACCCATTCTTTATTCCTTTCTTGCCCATGTTTTCGGTATATGGTGTCATACTGTACATCTCTTTATTTTGTAAATTCCTTGACTGATTTCTATAGATATACTTAATCTTACTGCTTTTGTGCTTCCTACTTTTCTTACTCCTGCTTATGGTCTTTCCTTTCCACTCAGAGTTGTCTTTAACATCTCTCATAGGGCTGGTTTAGTGGTCATGAATTTCTTTAACTTTTATTTGTCTGGGAAACTCTTTGTCTCTCCTTCTACTCTGTATCATATCCTTGCTGGGTAAAGCATTCTTGGTTGCAGGTATTTTCCTTTCAGAACTTTGAATATATTATGCCACTCCCTTCTGGCCTGCAGTTTCTGTTGAAAAATCAGCTAGTAGCCTTATGGGGTTTCTGTTGTATGTAACTGTTTTCTTTTCTCTTGCTGCTTTTAAAAGTTTCTCTTCATCACTAGTTTTTGCCATTTTAATTACTATGTGTCTTGGTGTGGACCTCCTTGGGTTGATTTTGTTGGAATCTCTGTGCCTCCTGGATCTGGATTTCTGTTTCCCTCCCCTGATTTGGGAAATTTTCACCTATTATTCCTTCAATAAAACTTCTGCCACCTTTTTTCTCTCTCTCTTCTCCTTCTGGGATCCCTGTAATGAGAATATTGTTATGCTTGATGGTGTCACTGAGTTCCCTCAGTCTATTTTCATTTATTATTATTTTTGGTCTCTCTCCTGTTCAGCTTGATTGCTTTCTATTACTCAGTCCTCCAGATTGCTGGTCTGTTCTTCTGCTTTGTCTAGTCTACTATTTATTCCATCTAGTTTATTTTTTAGAAATGTTTATTTATTTTGAGAGAGAGAGAGCGCGAGCAAGTGAGCACTTGCACAAGTGGCAGGAGGGGCAGAGAGAGAGGAGAGAGAGAATTCCAAGTAGGCTTCATGCTGTCAGTGCAGAACCCCATGTGAGACTTGATACCACAAACCATGAGATCATGACCTGAGCCAAAATCAAGAGTCAGATGCCCAATCAACTGAGCCACCCAGGTGCCCCCCATCTAGTGTATTATTAATTGTAGGTACTGAGTTCTTCGTCTTTGATTGGTTCTTTATTTTTTATGTTTTCTATCTCTTTGTTGAGAGTCTCACTGAGGTCCTCTGCTCTTTTCTCAAGTCCACTGAATATCTTTATTACCATTACTTTAAATTCTCTATCAGGCATATTACTTATCTCCATTTCATTTAGCTCTCTTGCTGTGGTTTTGTCCTGTTCTTTCATTTGGGACATATTCCTCTGTCTCCTCATGTGTGTAACTTTCTGTGTCTGTTTCCATGTGTTAGAAAATTCAGCTATGTCTCCTGGTCTTGAAAATAGTGGCTTTATGAAGAAAAGGTCCTATAGTGCTCTGCAGTGCAGTGTCCTCCGTTCACTAGAAACTGGTACTTCAGGGTTGTCACCTATGTGTGTTGCGTGAGCCCAACTGTTGTGGCTGAGCCACATTTGCCTGTATTCCAGGTATCTGCAATGGCTCTCTCTGCCTGTTATGGGCAGAGTTTGGTCCCTGTGTTGTTAATGGGCTAGTCAGGGGCCACCTTGGGCTTGAGCTGAGTCAGACTAGGCATTTGGTAAAGATGCAGTAGTACTGGGGCGCCTGGGTGGCTCAGTTGGTTAAGTGGCTGACTTCGGCTCAGGTCATGATCTCACAGTCCGTGAGTTCGAGCCCCACGTCGGGCTCTGTGCTGACAGCTCAGAGCCTGGAGCCTGTTTCAGATTCTGTGTCTCCCTCTTTCTCTGACCCTCCCCCGTTCATGCTCTGTCTCTCTCTGTCTCAAAAATAAATAAACGTTAAAAAAAAAAAAAGATGCAGTAGTACTGAACTTCAGGGCTCATTCCCTGTGTTGTTCCCTGAGACTCTCTCATTGGTGGATAGGGCCTGAAGTCAGACCTAATATCTACCCCAAGCTTGTTGTTAAGGCCCCAGTTGGACGGGCATGTGTGGTTTTCTTCCTTTCTCCCCAGTTCAGGAGTCCCTTTGGAGTGGTGGTGGCCCATTGGGGCTGCTTGCACACTTCCAGGTTTGTGGCACCACTTTGGATGGGTTTGGTCAAGGGTGTATTCAAGGGGGCAGGTTAACAGGAGAATGTGGAGGTGGGGAGTGCAGTGTTAGCAGTGTTTGGGCAGGTGTGTGGTGTGAGGGGTACCAGAACCAGGTCAGGCAGGAGGAGGCATGTCTGCAGGAGAACTCAGGGCCTGGGTGCCCTATTAAGTTAGGTAGAAAGTGTTGGTACTGTGCTGGTTCCTGCAGGTGTCCATGTGTCTAGGATGAGGGGCAAGGGAAGGAAATGGCACCTACCAGTTCTTTTGTTCCTAGAAAAGTCTCTCAAAGTTCTCTGTACCTCCAGCACATGATCTGAGATTAGTAAAAAAAAAAAAAAAAAATCTCCCTCCTGTATACACCAGGCATTTTTCAAGCTGTTGCTTCTATGCTGTAATTTTATGAGGCTGTTTGTTGTGCTGTCTCTTTAAGGGGAGGGACTCCGTTTCTTCTTTTTTTTTTTTTTTTTTTTTTTAATTTTTTTTTTTCCCAACGTTTATTTATTTTTAGGACAGAGAGAGACAGAGCATGAACGGGGGAGGGGCAGAGAGAGAGGGAGACACAGAATCGGAAAGAGGCTCCAGGCTCTGAGCCATCAGCCCAGGGCCTGACGCGGGGCTCGAACTCCCGGACCGCGAGATCGTGACCTGGCTGAAGTCGGACGCTTAACCGACTGCGCCACCCAGGCGCCCCTCCGTTTCTTCTCACTCTCCTGGCTCTCCCAGAGCTGAGCCTACTGATTTTTAAAGTTCCATGCTAAAGTTACTGCTGAGTGTAAGAACTCATGAAATTATGCTCCTCTGGCTTTGAAAGCTTTATGTTAATGGGGATTCATCTTCTCTGTGTGGGCTAGCCAGTGTGACAGTCTGTTTCTTCCCCCTCTCCATTACTGCTGTGTCCCTCCCTCCTAAGGACAGTCCCATTGGTCCTTTTAGCTCTGCCCTTCCTAGCCTTTTCAATATGGCCTCTTCTCTACATGTAGCTGTGGAGCATGAATCCATTCTGCCAGTCTTCAGGTTGCTTTCTGGGTTATTTATGCTGATGTGGGTGTTATTTAATTGTGTCTGTGGGATGAGGTGAGCTTTGGGTCCTCCTACTCCACTATCTCCCCCAGAAGTCCCTCTTTTTCCTTATTATTAAGTTTTGAATATCCTTTGTAAATTCTGGGTATAAGTCCTTTATCAGATATATGACTTACAAATATTTTCTCTCAGTCTATGGCCTATCTTTTCATCTTTCAACAGTGTCCTTTGAAAAGGAGGAGTTCTTAATTTAGATAAAGTCAAATTTATAAATTTTTTTATGGATTGTGCTTTTGGTCAATAATTTAAAAATATTTGCCTATTCCAAGGTCACAAAGTTTTCTCCTATATTTTTACATTTTTTTCTATAGAATTTAAAAATTATTTGCCAATATTTAAAAGTTAGATGATTTTATGTAAGAAACTTGAGTGGCGCCTGGGTGGCTCAGTCAGTTAAGCATCCGACTTTGGCTCAGGTCATGATCTCAGGGTCCATGAGTTTGAGCCCTGTGCCAGGCTCTGTGCTGACAGCCTGGATCCTGCTTCGGATTCTGTGTCTTTCTCTCTCTCCCTCCCTGCCCCTCCCCTGCTCATGCTCTGTCTCTCTCTCTCTCAAAAATAAACAAACATTAAAAAAATTTTTTTAAAATAAACATGAAATTCTAGTTTGTCTAAGAAACAGAAAATCTGGGTATACTGGCCTGCATTCCCACATGATGGTGCTCCATAGGACCTAAATGATGCTCTGGTCTACCTAGGTCCCACTGCTCTGGACTCATTCATTTCCATTCCCAGCCTTGCTACTCTTGGTGCATAGATCTCTTACCCCAGTGCTACATGCCCTCTATCACCCTTTGCAATGTTAAGCCTCGGCAATTCTATAAATATTCTATTTATTATTACATATGAGCCTCCTTCAGGAGGTTAAGCGAATGAGCTACTCTGCAGCGGACCTGGAATCAACCTTGAGATTCTGGAAGGATCACTGTAGTTAGTATCTTCACTTCTGCCACAGGAGTGTGGCTTAACAATCTGGGGAAATTTTTGAAATAGTTTAAACCTGAAAGTGATGATTTGAGCTCTGGGCATCTACCTACTCCCAAGTCTTTCTCATTTGTTTTCTGCTGTAAATTAAAAAAAAAAAACTTCAAGTGTAAGTATACACCATTAAAATGTACATTATTTTAATATGTGCAGTTTGTTATGTTTTCAAAATTATAAGTACCACCTTAATTATGATATATAACATTTCCATCACCAGAAAAATTTCCCTCCTGTCCCTCTCCAGTTTATCCATGGGAGAAATAGAGAGGTATCCTAGCTCCCCATCTAGAGTCAAGCACTTATAAAACACCTAACTGTAGCTGAATTTTGTGTGTTCTTGAAATTAAAAAAAAATGACCCATAGAGTAAGTACTCTTCTGTGTCTGACTTCTTATTCTGAGCATAATATTTTTGAGATTTATCCATGCTGTTGCATCCTTTGGCCACCTCTTCCTTTTTTTATTAATTATTATGCCATAAGATGGCATTATTATGCCATTATTAATTACTATGCCATAAGATGAGTTTGCCACATTTTATTTATATTTCTGTTGATGGACATTTGGTTGTTTCCAAAGTTTCACTGTTATGAATAAACCTGCAATGAATATTGGTATATAAACATTTGTACATTTATTTTTATTTTCTTTTGGGTAAGTAGCTCTGAATGAAATGGTTCAATTTTAAGTAGGTATATATTTAGCTTTATAAAATGCTCTTAAAACTTTACCATAGTGGTTATAACATTTTTTACTCTTATCAGCAATATATGAGAAACCCAGTGGGTTTCAGGCTCTTAACATTTGGTGTTTTAGTCTCTCTAATTTTGGCCATTGCTAGTGGATATGTGAATAGCTTATTGTGATTTTAATTTGCATTTTCCTGATGACTAATGATGTTGAGCATTTTTCTGTGAGTTATTGATCATTCACTGAAAGGTGTCTTTTGATGAACAAACGCTTTTAATTTTGTTGAATTCTAATTTATCAATTTTCTCTTTTAGAATTTCTCGTTTCCCTGTCCAAAGAAATCTTTGCTTAGCCCCTATTTACAAAGATATTAATGTATATTTTATCCTAAGAGCTTTATAATTTAGCTTTTACATTTAAGCCCTAATTCATCTCAAATTAGTTTTTTTTATAGCATAAAGCACAGATAAGATTCACTTTTTTCCCCAGCACAATTTGTTAGACTTTCCTTTTTTCATTGAATTGCACTGCTGCCTTTGCAAAAAGAATTCAATTGTCAGTATATGTGTGAGCCTATTCTGGACCCTCTATTGTTTTGTTTTGTTTTGCTTTGGTTTTTGGACTCTATTCCTTTTTATTTATATATTTTTCTGCCTCTATGACATATTTACAGTATTTTTCCAACCTACAAGCATGATATAGCATTCCATCTATTTAGGTCTTCTTTAATTTCTCTCAATAATGTGTTGTAGTTTTTCAACGCAGAGGTCTTTTTATTTTTGTTAAATTTATTCATAGATTCTTTATGTCCTTTGGTGCTATTATAAATGGAATTTATTTTAAAATTTAATTTCCACTTGCTTGTTGCTAAAAGACAGACATACAATGGCTTTTTATATATTGGTCCTGTATACTGAGACCTTGCTAAATTCATTTGCCAAATTCAGTACTAGGGTTTTTTTTTTTTTGGTTTTTTTTTTTTTAATTTTTTTTTTTTAACATTTATTTATTTTTGAGACAGAGAGAGACAGAGCATGAACGGGGGAGGGTCAGAGAGAGAGGGAGACACAGAATCTGAAACAGGCTCCAGGCTCTGAGCAGACAGCACAGAGCCTGACGCGTGGCTCGAACTCACACACCGCGAGATGGTGACCTGAGCTGAAGTCGGACGCTTAACCGACTGAGCCACCCGGGCGCCCATCAGTACTAGGGTTTTAAACATTGTATTGTTGATTCTTTTGGGTGTTCTATGTCTGCTCATGTTGCCTCCAAATAAAGACAATTTTATTTTTTCCCCAATATTTATGCCTTTTATTGATCTTGTGTTATGACACTGGCAAGCACATTAATGTGATATTGAATAGAAATGGTGAGATTCTACATCCTTGCTTTGTCCCCCATATTAAGGGGAACATGTTTGATATTTCACCATTAATCATGATGTTAGCTATAGATTTTCCTTCTATCAGATTGAGGAGGTTCTCTTTTATTTACAGTTTTATAAGATATTTCTTTTTAAAATCACAAATGCCTGTTGGAGTTTTTCAAGTGCTTTTTCTTTAACTATTGAGCTCATTAAATAATTTTATCTTTAACTCTGTTAATTACATTGATTAGATTTGTGAATTACATTATTTTAGAAAGTCAAAGCGACCTTGCATTACTGGGATAAACCCAACCTAGTCACAATATATTATCCTTTTTATATTATTGAATTTAATTTGCTAATATTTTGTTAGAGTTTTATATCTAGTTCATGAGAGATATTGGTTTGAATATTTCCTTTCTTGAAATATCTTTTATCAGGCTTTGATATTAAGGCCATGTAGCTTATAAAATAAGTTAGAAAGTGTTCTCCGTTCTCTATTCCTCTATTTTGTAAAAGAGTTTGTGTAGTATTGGTATTATTTCTTCTTTAAATGTTGAATAGAATTTACCTATAAAGCTATCTAGGCTAGGGATTTTCTTTATGGAGAGGTTTTAAGTGAAGAATTCAATTTTCTTTCATAGGTACACAGCTATCTAAATCTATCAGTTGTGTTAAGTTGTGGTATTCAAAACATTCATTTATTTCATCTACCTTGTTTAATGGGTTAGCATGAAGTTCTCCTTTAATGTATCTAGGATCTGATCTTGATGTTGGTAATTTGTGGATTCATTTCTCTTATTTATTCTTTTTTTAGATTTTATTTTCAAGTAATCTCTACACCCAATGTGGCTCTAATTTACAGCCCCAAGATTAAGAGTTGCACACTCCATGGACTGAGCCAGCCAGGCACCCCATCTTTTCTCTGATTTTTATTAATCAAAATCATTAGCAGTTTATCAATTGTATTAATACTTTCAAAGAACCAACTTTTTGCTTGGTTGATTTTCTCTATTATTTGTCTTCTATCTCATTGAATTTTAAAAATCCTTATTACTTTCTTCTGCTTACTTTAGGCTTTTTTTTTCTTCTTTCTTTTCTAGCTTAGAAGCTTAGATCATGATTTTAGATCTTTCTTCTTTTCTTTTCTTTCTTTTTTTTTAAGGAGAAAACTCATTTAAGAAAATTATTTATTGGGAGAGAGAGAGAGCATGAGCAGGGAAGGGTAGAGAGAAGGAGAGAGATTCCCAAGCAGGCTCTCCACTATCAGCACAGAGCCTGACACGGGGCCTGACCCCATGAACCATGAGATCATGACCTGAGCCAAAATCAAGAGATGGATGTCCCACCAACTGAGCCACCCAGTTACCCCTCTTTCTTGTTTTCTAATATAAATATTTAAAGTTATGAATTTTCTCTTTATATATACAGCTTTATCTGAGTTCCCCAAATTTTAATATGTGTTTTCCTTATCATTTAGTTCAATATATTTTCTAATTTTCCTTGTGAATTGTTCTTTGATCCCAAGGTTATTAAAAATGTTAATTGCCAAAGTTCTATGGATTTTCTACATATATTTTATTATTAATTTCTAAATTATTTGACTTGTGGTCAGAGAATAGACTATGGCTTCAATATTTTGATTTATCAGACATATTTTATTGCTCAGCGTATGGTCTTTCTGGATGAATATTCTGTGAGTGCTTAAAAAGAATGGGTATTCTCAGTTGTTGGATCTAATGTTCCATAACATCTACTAAATCAAGCTGGTTGATAGTGTTCACATTTTTTTATATTATGATTATCTATTTTCTTTTTCTATCAATTACTAAGAGAGAAGTATTCAAGTGTCCAACTATGATTGTTCATTTTCTGTTCTCCCTCTACTTTTGTCAGTTGTTGCTTCCCATATGCCTTAAAACTCTATCAGTAGGAACATACACATTTAGGAATATATACACATAAACATACAAAAATTTGGGATTTTTATGTGTTTTTGATGAATTGGTTCTTTTATCATTATGAAATACCCCTCTTTATCTCTAATGATATCTTTGTTTTGAGGATTATTTTGTCTGATAAAAGTAAAGCCATACTAATGTTTTAAAGTTACTGTTGTGTGGTATATCTTTTCTATGTTTTTGTTTTCAACCTGTGATTTTATATTTCACCTGTATGTATCTCTTGAATACAACAGATAGGAAATTTGTGCCTCCCCTCCTCATAACATTGGACTTTGCCCCTATAGAAGGAACATTTCCACTAGGCTCACGATATGAGTCCTATTAAATTTTAAGCTGCTGTCTAGTTACTTTGGATTCCTCCTGCCAAGAGACCAGTAGGTAAATATCGGAGTTATCATCCTGGCAGGAGTAATTGGCACTGATCATCAGGAAGAGGATGCTGTTTTTTTGAAAGTGTATAATTTTTTTATTGCTCATGGAATGGCCACACAGAATCCTAGAGTCTATACTGAGTCTCCTGCTGAAGGTTGCCATTAACTTCATAGAACATCTTTTCCTGCCATAGATATCCTCCAATAACACATGGTAGACTGGGTCATATGGGCCCAAGCAGCAGGACCAGTTGCACCCCACTTGGTCCTGCAGAAGACCTTTTTCTTTTGTATGGCTGCTGCACTGTTGTAGGGACCTTCTTCCTGAGGATCTGGCCTCTCATTTAGTCAGTTGAGTTCTGGTCAGAACTGGTCCTGGCCTAGAACCCTGGCTGAGGTACCATGAATTTTTACTGGGGGAGCTGCCCTGTGCCTCCTAATCATCCATCCTTGGTTTCTTTTGGCTGGATGGTTTAACAATGCGTTTGGTTGGCTGCCCCTATATCTTGCTTCTAGGATGCTGTGTTCTGTTAAACATCTCCATAACTCTGTGAGCCCGGCTTCCTTGGCTGCCCCTCCAAATTCACTTCTCATCATAATAATTGTGTCTATGTTGTGTCTTCAGGTAAGCACTTCCTTTATTTGGAGATATTATCATCCCTATTACTATCAACAATCCCAGTCTTATAACAGAGTCTTTTACTCTGGTCTGCAGAGGAGGGCCACCACTGAGCATCTCAGTGATTCTGGTGTCCTACCATCACCCACCTTCTTGCCCATACCTACCCCTTGATTTCAATTCTTTCTTTCAGTATTTATCTTCATGATCTTAACTAACATACAGCTACAGCTTGATGTTTCAGTTTTAGTCATTATGTATTGACTGTTCACCATGAAATGTGAGGTCTCTCTCATAATCATCACCACCACCACCACCATCACCACACACTTCCCATCCTCCCACTCTTCCAACATAATTAATTATAATTTTGACTAGATTTAGTGTTTGCAGTATTATGTCTATGCAATTATAGCCACAGCTAAACCATGCAACATACTGTGTTTATTTTTCCTTTTCTGTACATACTTTTGTATTCCAAAGAGTAAATAATTGCTTATATTTTTGTTTATTTATTTTTATATATGTTTACCACCAATTCATCCCTAAATTTCCTCAAAAGCAAATGTTTCTCTCAGGCTAAATCTACCCAAGAGTCTCTCAGATGATGCTTTCTCTCTCAGGGTCTTAAGACCTCTTCCAGGCTTGGCTAAATCTTTCTAATCAGTTATTCAGTTTTCCTCCTGGAACATGCTTACATTGTCATGAAATTCCTTTCTTCCCTCTTTTTCCTAGATTCCATGTGTTTTTTTTTTTTTTTTTTTTTTTTTTTTTTTTTTTTTTCTGTGTTTACTTCGTGAATAGCTGGCATATATCCTCTGGTAGTGTCCTTAGAGTGTGTGGCAGGCTGAGTAATGACTCCCCATAGATCTTTATGTCCTAATTCCCAGAACATAGCAAAAGAGACTTTACAGATGTAAGTTGTGGATTTTGTAAGGAGGCGATTATTCTGGGTTATCCAAGTGTGTCCTACGTAACCACAAAGGTCCTTATAAGGGAGGAGATGTGAATATGGAAGCACAGAGAGATTTGAAAAATGCTACACTGCTGGCTTTGAAGATGGAGGAAGGGGCCATGAATCAAGGAATGCAAAGCATGGAGCTCTAGAAGCTTAATAAAACATATTCTCCCCTGGAGCCTCCAGAAAGAATCATCCCTGCCGACACTTTGACTTTAGACTAATAAAACTGATTTTGGACTTATGGCCTACCATACTAACAGAATGAATGTGTATTGTTTTAAACCACCAAGTTTGTGGTAATTTGTTACAGAAGTCATGAGAAACTAACCCAGAATACATGGAAGATACTTTTGAGCCTTTGCATATTCCAGATGTTCTCCTCTCACTCTAGGTGCTAGTTTAGCTGAGTATAGAATTCTAAGTAGAAAATAATTTTCCATGAGAATTTTAAAAGCATTTTTCCAAGGCCATTCCTTTTCAGAAATGTTTCTCTCAGGTCTAAATCTACCTAAGAGTCTATCAGATGATGCTTTTTCTCTCAGAGTCTTAAGACCTCTTCCAGCCTTGGCTATAATTATTTTTAATTTCCAGGACTATTGTGGTCCACTGCCTCTTCCTCCCCCTCCCTACCCCCTAATCCTCTTCTTACACGCATATTTTATATGTGTGTAAATTTTCTTATATCTAAATAGTCTGTTGCTTCCAAGTTGCTCTTTCCCTATTTATTTTTATATTTGATGTTTAGAACCTTTCCTCAGATGGTGTTCTTTGACTGTCAGCATGTATTGCTTTAAACATTTATTGAGGTAGAATTCGCATACACTAAACTATATTTAAAGTGCGCAATTTTTTTAACTTGTTTTATTTTTTATTTTTTTAAATTTACATCCAAATTAGTTAGCATATAGTGCAACAGTGATTTCAGGAGTAGATTCCTTAGTGCCCATTACCCATTTAGCCCATCCCCCCTCCCACAACCCCTCCGGTAATCCTCAGTTTGTTCCCCATATTTATGAGTCTCTTCTGTTTTGTCCCCCCCCGTTTTTATATTATTTTTGTTTCCCTTCCCTTATATTCATCTGTTTTGTCTCTTAAAGTCCTCATATGAGTGAAGTCATATGATGTTTGTCTTTCTTTGACTGACTAATTTCACTTAGCATAATACCCTCCAGTTCCATCCACGTAGTTGCAAATGGCAAGATTTTATTCTTTTTGATTGCTGAGTAATACTCCATTTATATATATATACCACATCTTCTTTATCCATTCATCCATCGATGGACATTTGGGCTCTTTCCATACTTTGGCTATTGTTGATAGTGCTGCTATGAAATTGGGGGTGCATGTGCCCCTTCTAAACAGCATACCTGTATCCTGTGGATAAATGCCTAGTAGTGCAGTTGCTGGGTTGTAGGGTAGTTCTACTTTTAGCTTTTTGAGGAACCTCCATACTGTTTTCCAGAGTGGCTGCACCAGCTTGCATTCCCACCAACAATGCAAAAGAGATCCTCTTTCTCCGCATCTTCACCAACATCTGTTGTTGCCTGAGTTGTTCATGTTAGCCATTCTAACAGGTGTAAGGTGGTACTTCATTGTGGTTTTGATTTGTATTTCCCAGATGATGAGTGAAGTTGAGCATTTTTTCATGTGTCGGTTGGCCATCTGGATGTCTTCTTTGGAGAAGTGTCTATTCATGTCTTTTGCCCATTTCTTCACTGGATGATTTGTTTTTTTTGGGTGTTGAGTTTGATGAGTTCTTTATAGATTTTGGATACTAACCCTTTCTCTGATATGTCATTTGCAAATATCTTCTCCCATTCTGTCGGTTGCCTTTTAGTTTTGCTGATTGTTTCCTTCACTGTGCAGAAGCTTTTCATTTTGATGAGGTCCCAGTACTGCATTTTTGCTTTTGTTTCCCTTGCCTCCAGAGAGGTGTTGAGTAAGAAGTTGCTGCGGCCAAGATCAAAGAGATTTTTGCCTGCTTTTTCCTCGAGGATTTTGATGGCTTCCTGTCTTACATTGATGTCTTTCATGAGTTTATTTTTGTGTATGGTGTAAGAAAGTGGTCCAGGTTTATTCTTCTGCATGTCGCTGTCCAGTTTTCCCAGTGCCACTTGCTGAAGAGACTGTCTTTATTCCATCAGATTTCTTTCCTGCTTTGTCAAAGATTAGTTGGCCATACGTTTGTGGGTCCATTTCTGGGTTCTCTATTCTGTTCCAATGATCTGATTGTCTGTTCTTGTGCCAATACCATACTGTTTTGGTGATTACAGCTTTGTAATACAGCTTGAAGTCTGGGATCGTGATGCCTCCTGTTTGGTTTTCTTGCTTCAAGATTGCTTTGGCTATTCGGGGTCTTTTCTGGTTCCATACAAATTTTAGGATTATTTGTTCTAGCTCTGTGAAAAATTGATGTTATTTTGATAGGGATTACATTGAATATGTAGATTCTGGTGTTATTTTGATAGGGGTTGTATTGAATATGTAGATTGCTTTGGGTAGTATTGACATTTTAACAATATTTGTTCTTCCTATCCAGGAGCATGGAATCTTTTTCCATTTTTTTGTGTCTTCTTCAATTTCTCTTATAAGCTTTCTATAGTTTTCAGTATATAGATTTTTCACCTTTTTGGTTAGATTTATTGCTACGTATTTAATGGTTTTTTGTGCAACCGTAAATGGGATCGATTCCTTGATTTCTCTTTCTGTCACTTCATTGTTGGTGTATAGGAATGCAACTGATTTCTCTGTATTGATTTTATATCCTGCAACTTTGCTGAATTCATGAATCAGTTCTAGCAGTTTTTTGGTGGAATCTTTAGGGTTTTCCATATAGAGTATCATGTCATCTGTGAAGAGTGAAAGTCTGACTTCCTCCTGGCCAATTTGGTTGCCTTTTATTTCTTTGTGTTGTCTGATTGCAGAGGCTAAGAATTCCAATACTATGTTGAATAACAGTGGCAAGAGTGGACATCTCTGTCTTGTTCCTGACCTTAGGGGGAAAGCTCTCATTTTTTCCCCATTGAGGATGATATTAGCATTGGGTCATTCATATATGGCTTTTATGATCTCGAGGTATGCTCCTTCTATCCCTACTTTCTTGAGGGTTTTTATCAAGTAAGGATGCTGTATTTTGTCAAATGCTTTCTCTGCATCTATTGAGAGGATCATATGGTTCTTGTCCTTTCTTTTATTGATGTGATGAATCACGTTAATTGTTTTGCAGATATTGAACCAGACCTGCATCCCAGGTACAAATCCCACTTGGTCGTGGTGAATAATTTTTTAATGTATTGTTGGATCCAGTTGGCTAATATCTTGTTGAGGATTTTTGCATCCATGTTCATCGCGAAAATTGGTCTATAATTCTCCTTTTTAGTGGGGTCTCTGTCTGGTTTTGGAATCAAGGTAATGCTGGCTTCATAGAAAGAGTTTGGAAGTTTTCCTTCCATTCCTAAAGTGTGCAATTTGATGAACATGTCAGTTACCAATTTATTGCTCTGAGTTCTGAGTGCATCTGTCAATAAATACTCTATGATAAACAATGGAATTTCTTTAAGCATTTCTCCTTTAAAGTGAGATTTTTCAGTAGTAGGCTCTGAAGGGACATTGCAGGAGTAAGGTTTCTCAGTTTTTCCAGAATGGGTCAAGTGGTGTGGATGTGAGAACATCGGCAGAGGAGGCCCCAGCACAGGCCCTGAACCTGATTTTTCTGTCACTTTCTTGCCTTGGCCTGATAATTTTTTTTGCAGCCTTCTCAACATGGAAACCAAAACCCCAGTATGCTTGTATGTAGTCACCTTTGTCACAGAGGGTCATGCACTGAGCAGCTCTTCCTTTGTAATTTCCCTAAGCCCACCCATGGCTCCAAGGGTTAGAGGGATATACACAGAGCTTCTGTTCCCTCTGCAAGCCCCACACTGCCCACACATACTGAAGGCCTTCTGTCCACACCAGTGCACATCCCCGTGCCATTGTGGTTCTCCTTCCCTGCTCTACAGAGAGGGGCCTATTGCTTGCTTTAGTCTGGGCAAGCCACTGAACTTCTCTGCTATCTAGGGGCTGAACCACACCTTCTCTAGTGAGGTCTGAACCCCTTCTAAGTTTGTCGTCCTTGGAAACAAATTTCCCTTCCCTCAGCCTTAGGGTAACATATAGAGTTTCCCTATATCTTAAGTTACTCTTTTATCATAGCTAATCATTCTTTTTCTTAAACTTCTCTTATTTAATTTACTGGGTGGTTTCTAGCTCTTCATTGGACCCAGCCTGCTACAATGAGTTTTGACATATGTATATATCTGTGAAACCATCACCACATTCAAGGTAGTAAATATAATCATCACTCCCAATGTCATGTCCTTATCCCTGTTTGTCATCTGTCCTTCTGTTTCTCTGTTCCCAGATAAACAGTGATCTACTTTTTGTCTCTATAGATTAGTTTGCATTTTCTAGAATTTTATGTAAGTGGAGTCATGTAGTATATATTCTTTAAAAAATCAAGCTTCTTTTACTCAGCATAATTATTTTTATATCCATCCATGTTTTTATATGTATTAATAACATTCCTTTTTATTGATGAATAGTGTTTCATTGTATAAGCACATCAGAGTTTATCCATTTGCCTGTTGCTGGACATTTGGGCTGTTCACAGTTTTGGGCCATTACAAATAAAGTTGCTATAAATTTTCATGTGAAGTCTTTTTGGAGGGTGTGGGGACCTATTTGATCCAGGTACTTTATTTTATTGTTGAGAAAATTGAGATTCAGAGACATGAAATGACTTGCTTAAAGGCATATAACGATCCATGATAGAGCTTGGAATTCAATGCAGTTCTGCCCATCATCAGTAAATTGTTTTTACTCACTTGACTATATCATTCATATTGACATAACTTGGATTAATTAATTCAAAAACTATTTACTTGGCATCTATTAATTTAAACTTTCATTAGTTACATAGGCAATAGGAATAGTTAGGGTGATTCACTAGGATATTGGTTTAGGCTCAATTGGTAGAGAATGTGACTCGATCTCGGTGTCATGGGTTCAAGCCCTACGCTGGGTGTAGAGCTTACTTAAAAAAATAAAATAAATGCTTTTCTGTAGTATTTTATCAGGCCTATGCTATGTGAAAATAAGTTTGGTACTTTTTCAGGACTCCGAGATGATATCCAAACCAACATTTTAGGAAGGAGTTTAATTACCTCCACCTGAGGAGGCTCTGTTAATTTCCTGGAACAAAGACTGTTCTTGATGACCTCTTTCCTTGATACTTAAAATGTACTCTATTCTAAACATTTTGATAGAAGACACATTTTAAGTTTAAAATATGATCATTGTATTCAGAGCACAGGATTATATAAGTCCCTGAATTGGAAGTCAAGTTTGGAAAATATAACCATCATAAATGTATGCTAATAGAGTACATTAAAGCGTGTAAGATCAGTTGTCTGAGTCTAGTTCATGATGGGGCTGAGAACAGACATGTTTGCTGCTGTAGGCCTGCGTGGACTAGAGATGGGAAGACTTGGAATTAAACCTTCCCGCTGGGACTGGGTCAGGTATCAGGTAATGGGCAGGTGTCCAATCCAGCAGACATAATCCCGAACCCAGAGGGTTTAGATGACAATTGTGCTATAACTGAGGTGTTAATTGAGACAGTTCTCTGAATAAGGTCTTCCAAAAGGAGAAGGGAAGAATTTGTCAGTGCCCATCTAATCTTGTCTGGGAGCCAGAGTAACCTGATTTTGGTGCAACTGTACCTGATATCCAGTGGAAATAGGTACAGAGAAGAAAAGTATATCTAATTACTTTTTAAAAAAGCCTCTAAGACTATCCAGTGCCCTTTATTCATGTTCTTTGTTCATCAAAACCCCTTTTCTCTTGATTTGTTCCATATGAAAGTCTTTGTACAGACATATGTTTTGATTTGTCTTGGGTAAATACCTAGAAGTAGAATAGCTGGACCATATGGTAGATACAAGTTTAGCTTTTAACTACAGAACTGTTTTCCACAGTGATTATACCATTTTACATTTCCATCAACAATGTATGAAAGCTCTACTTGCTCCACATCCTTGCCAACACTTGATATGGTTCATCTTTTTAACTTTAGCTACTTTAGTAAGTATGTAGTAATATCTCACTATGGTTTTAGATTATATTTCCTTAATTATTAATGATGTTATAAATCTTTTCAGGCATGTTTTCGCCATCTGTATTTCTTCTTCAGTGGTGTTTGTTAAAATATTTTGCTCATTTAAAAACTTAGATTTTTGGGGCGCCTGGGTGGCGCAGTCGGTTAAGCGTCTGACTTCAGCCAGGTCACGATCTCGCGGTCCGTGAGTTTGAGCCCCGCTTCAGGCTCTGGGCTGATGGCTCAGAGCCTGGAGCCTGTTTCCGATTCTGTGTCTCCCTCTCTCTGCCCCTCCCCCGTTCATGCTCTGTCTCTCTCTGTCCCAAAAATAAATAAACGTTGAAAAAAAAATTAAAAAAAAAAAAACTTAGATTTTTGTCTTCTTATCATTGAGTAGTAAGAGTTCTTTGTATATGCTAGATGCAAGTTTCTATTTGGACATATATTTTGCAAATATTTTACCCCAATAAATTACTTTTTATTTTCGTAACCATGTCTTTTGAAAAGCAAAAGTTTTAATTTTGAAGAAGTCTAATTTAGCAATTTTTTTCTCTTGTAGTTCATGGCTTTTGTCTTTCTTTAATAAAACTTTGCCAAACCCGAGATCACCAAGATTTTCTCCTATGTTTTCTTTCAGAAGTTTTACAGGCTATACCATCTTGGTATTAGTTTTACTAACAATACCCTACTGTTCTTGAATTTCTTGTTCATACACTTCTGATGATGATACTAGGTTGAAGAGATGTTACACACACACACACACACACACACACACACACACACACACGTGGCAGCACAAGATACAGCATGGATAAGAAGGGCATACAGACCTCAACAGGGGAGCCAATTTGTCTTTTTATCGTCTTTTTTTTTACCCACATACAAATGGACCTGTAAAGCTAATGGAACAAAATACATGAAATCAAGATTGTACGAGAAATCCAGAAATTACCAAATTTCTGGTACAATCCAGATTATACTGGATATTACCAAATTTTACGCCTCTTTTGCACCCTGTAATGTAGAGGTTTGAAGAAAAAATGATAATCAACAATTTATTGAAGAGGTGCTGTGCCGAACAGTATATTGAGAACTTTATATTCAAGGTATAATGCAGATTATTTTATACTTAAAATGACTTTATATGTTGGGTCTATTATTCTCTCTTCTTTTTTTTCACATGAGAATATTATATCATAAAGAAGTAAAACAACTTGTTCAGGTCATCTAGCCAGGTCTGTTTAATGCTAGAGCCCAACACTAATAACAGCTAATAAATATTGGCTGCTTCCTATGTGGTAGATAGACATTGTGCTAAACGCTTTACAAGTATTAACCAATTAAAACACATTTTTGAAAGTACTAACTAAGTTAATCTTGGGAACAAAGCTAGATAGTAGGTATGACTATTTTGCCTCTTTACAGATGAGGAAGCTGACACACCAGACTTCAGTTTTCACAGCTACTAACTGCAAAGTCAGGATTTGAATCCCTGTAATCTGGCTCCTGAGGCTTAACTTGTAACCATCATGCTACTCAGTTTCTCCAAGAAGAGTAATTGATGGCCGTATGTGTTGGGTAAATCAAGCAAATGCCCCAAATGAATCTCTCTCTCCAGTAACTTTTTCAAATGTGTAGTTTCTTTTACATTCCCTTTGGCACCTGCCCTCATTGGTTTGTCACTCTCCTGCTCCGTCTCCACCTTCCCACCATGACTTACCATGGTGTTGCCTTCCAAGCGTCCATGGTGATAATAAACAGAGCCATGTGTGTGCTAGTGGGAGAGGCCAGGGGAGATGGCTTCCTTCCAGAGCAGCAAGGAAGGAAGCAGGAAATGCCTCAGGAAGTACATTTGAACCTGAGCCAGGACCCTCTAAAGAGAGTGACTCCTGTTGGATTCATTAATTCATTTGTATCTACCACTGGCTTGGTTAAGGGGAGAGGGCAGGGCCATAGGAGACCCACAAGAAGAACCTTTGGATTGCCTGGGGCTTTTCAAACATCTCACCAGTTAGGGATTGTGTAGAAAGGGATGTGATTTAGGCTTGAGTCCTACTTTTTTTGCCTTAATCCTTGTGATTTTGGGCAAGTTTCTTAACCTCATTTCACTTTAGCTTGTTTGTAAAAGATAGAGACAAGACTGACCTCATAGGAATTTTGAGGGTCTACGTAAGTTCTTGTATGTATATAATAATAATATAATGACATCTAACATTTATTAAGTGCCTACTCTGTATGCGTTACTCATAAGAGCTCTTTTTATAAGATAACTCATTTACAATTCACAACAGTATGGAATAGGTACTGTTACTAGCATCACCATTTTGCAGATGAGAAAGCACATAGGGACTAAGATATTTGTCCATGGTCCCTCAGCTGAGATCAGAAAAGCCTGAGCATGAACTTGGGCAGAATCATCCTCAGCCTGTGCTCCTAAGCACTGGCATTTACTGAACTTGCATGAGTATTTCCTTTGTCCTTTAAGCAACAACAATAACAACAACAATAGCAATAACAGGAAGAGCCTTTTCTAAGCCTGTCCTTTGGGAACTGTAGGGTTATAGCTAAGTGTCAAGGGATCTGGGATGTCCAAAGGAGTGCTTACCCAGGTCTGGACTGGTTGATGTAGGTTCCAGTTTTGGCTCTGGCCAGCTGTGTGACCTTAGGCAAGGATGTTTCAACTCCCTGAGTCCCATGTTTCTCTTCTATAAAATCTTGAGCGGGGGGAGAACACTAGTTAATTTCCAAGACCCGTTTGAGCTGTCACATTCCTCACGTCTATGATTCTGTGATTAAGTCCCTGGAAGGTTTAAGTACTGATAAAAGTGCCATTAAGTTCTGTATACTCAGCACTGGCAGCCATCTGTTACCTAAGATACCTGGGACAAGCAGTTATGGAATGGGGGTTGGGGCAGGGTGCAAGGACTCGAAAGGCTCCTTGTCTGCCAACCATGTGTTGTACTGTAGACCATGGAAGACTGGTCACCAAAGTGCGGTGTCACCAAGTTTCCTCTGATTCTGGGCCATCGTATATTGAGACTGACCATCAAAGACAGTTTCCTAACAAGAGAACCTTGTGCAGTAAGTTCCTCAGGCAAGTGACGAGATAATTGAGACAGGATTGAATGGGTCTCAGGCAGAGGAACTTGGAGGACAGACCTATTTAGGCAATGAACTGGTTGACCCAAGGCCTCTCTGTCTATCATTCCTTGACCTCAGGTCAGAGTGATAGAAAGGGGGAAAGCTACCGTGGCAGCTGGGGACACGCTTGCCCTGAAGTCTTGGAGACTAATAAGTGACTGTTTGTCCCACAAGGGTTAGTCATTCACCTGCCTGAAGGCAGAGGCCTGCAAGTCTAGGTAGAGTCTGTGACCTGCTGGACGTACTTTGGGCTACAAAGTCCTTGCCCTCCATGAGGTGACTGCTCATTGTAAAATCCTAAAGCTGAGTTCTTTTTATTTTATTTTATTTTTTTAATTTTTTTTTCAACGTTTTTATTTATTTTTGGGACAGAGAGACACAGAGCATGAATGGGGGAGGGGCAGAGAGAGAGGGAGACACAGAATCGGAAACAGGCTCCAGGCTCTGAGCCATTAGCCCAGAGCTTGACGCGGGGCTCGAACTCACGGACCACGAGATCGTGACCTGGCTGAAGTCGGACACTTAACCGACTGCGCCACCCAGGCGCCCCTAAAGCTGAGTTCTTAGAGGTGATTCCTGCAGCAATAATAAGGACCACTGCCACTGACCGAGGCCTTGTTATATGCCAGGTACTGGCCAAGAACTTTTAGTCCTGTCATGGTAAAGAGACTGAGTCTTGGCTTGGCCACCTGTTGTTTGTGTGACTGCTGGCGATTCACGTACTCTTTTTTTTGCATTTCAATTTCTAAAACTGCAATATGGGGAAAATCTATGTAAAAGTGCACAGGGGTAGAAAAATTTGTAATGATTTTTTTTTAAAGTGTCAATGGAAGATTTATGAGCAAATGCACACAAAGCGCTAGGCAAACAGGAAGTATTCAATAAGTGATTATCAATAGACTGGGCTTTTTGCTTCCTCTAAGGCAAGACTGACTGGTATTCCTATTGCTCTAGCATCCTCAGAGCCTAAAGCAGGGCCTGGAGCACAGCAGGTACTCACCACTTTATATGAACAAGGGGCCTCCTTATGCATCACAAAATTCATAACACTTAAGCAGGAGACACAAAATATACTGTTAGTAGGAGGTTTAATGACCCCTTTGGCCCATGGTAGAGCAGCTTAAGCCAAAGATACGGAAAACTTAAATAACATAAATGTAAAGAAGATCACATTGAGACGGTCACCCATCTCCTCATTTTGAAGATAGAAAAAGACCTTCTTTCAAGAGGTCTTGGGACATTGACAAAAACTGACCACAGAGAAATCCTCAATAAATCTCCAAAAAGGCGGAAGTACAGATGATATGGATTTCAATACAACAAAACCAGAAATTAAAGGCAAAATGGGAAAACATTTGACTTGGGTCAAAGAGGGAATCAAAAGGGAAACTGTGTGATACCATAAATGTTCTATTACCCAGGAGCACACAGCTAACTGGCAGAGCCCAGAGTGCTAGGATCTGGACCTCCTGAAGAAGCCATTCAGCCACGGACTGCTTTGCGAGTCGGGGCAAGTCTCCCTGAACCTCGGCTTCCCCCTCTGTCAAACGGCCTCGAGGGCCCCTTGGTCCCGCTGCGAGTTTGAGGCTCAGTGGGGGGAGGGGAGGTGGGTGCTCGGGAGGCGCGGGAGCCACAACGTTCTGGGAAGTCCGGGAGAGTGCGGGTGTTGAGAGGCGGCAGCAGAGGGCGCTGGGTCGCCGGCCTGGGCCCGCGTCTGCCATTGGTCCGGCGGGGGCGCTGGGCTGGAGAGTTGGTGGAAAGTGACAAGTTGAGGGAAGCTGAGAGCCAGAGAGCGAGCGCGCAGAGCGGGAGGAGCCGCAGCAGCCGCCACCAAGGGAGCCCCGGGACGGCAGCCCCCGGTCGCAGGGCGCGCTCTTCTCCGAGTCCGAGCTGGGGGCACTTGCCTTTCCGCTAGCGCGACACCCACAGCTCGGGACTGACCGGCCGGCGGAGGCGAGGCTGCAGCCGGAGGGCTGAGGAGGGACCGCGCGTACGGGGTCCAGAGGCGGCCGGGCGGAGCGAGGGAGCAGGTTAGAGGGACAAAGAACTTTGCAGACGCCCCCGGCATCCTGCGGGGAGAGCGGCCCGGACGAGGTGGCCGGGACCCCGGGCAGAGCCCGTGGATGTTCTGCGCGCGGCCTGGGAGCCGCCGCCGCCGCCGCCGCCGCCGCGAGAGGAGGAATGCGGCGCCCAGGCCGCCGCGGGGCGCGCCCGCCGCTCCTGGCGCTGCTGGCCGCGCTGCTGCTGGCTGCGCGCGGGGCCGCTGCCCAAGGTAAGAGGCCCATCCGCCGGGTCCCGGGCCCGCCCGGCCCTCGGCGACCCCTCCAGTCCGCTGCCTGGCGCTGGGCAGCCGGGGAGCGCTGCGCCCGTCGGGGGGTGGGGCGGCCGGAGACCCGTCGGGAGGCGGGGGGGTCTAGCAAACGCGACTCCGGGCGCCGGGGAGGCGGGCGAGGATTTGCCCGGGAGCCCCGCTGGGGTCCGGGGGTGCTCCCGGGGGCTTCCTCCTCGGCGCCCAGCAGCAGTTGCCAGCGCTGACAGGAAGCGTGGAGGGGTTGGGGGCCGTGGGGCGATGGGGGCACTTCCGTGCCGCTGGTCCCCCAGCTTCTGGCTGGACCCCTAAAGCGCCCTAACCCGTGTTCGGGCAAGTGTGTGGAGTCCCCAAGTAGCAGCCGTCCCGGAAGGCGCGGTCCAGGATAGAGTTTGTATTTTCAGTGGTGCCCAGAGAGCCCAGGCTGTCCGCAGACCGACCCAGACAAAAGCCCTTGCCTCCTGAGGCTCGGGCGGCCTCACTTATCCACGGGCCCCGGCTCTCCTGCCTCTGGAGGCTCCCAACGTGTGCGCTGCCGCCGTCGCCGCCACTTTGTGCAAAATGTGCTGTCAGAGGCGGCCTGCTGCTCCAGAGTGCTCCGAGCGTGC
>NW_024412388.1:52824463-52846449 GCF_014898765.1 Herpailurus yagouaroundi
GTGTGTGTGTGTGTGTGTGTGTGTGTGTGTGTGTGTGTGTGTGTGTTACACACAAGGGGGGAAAAGCCATCTAATGCATACTTGATTTTGGTAATCTCCAAAGACAATTGGAACAGTTAGAGAAAGACTCCACCGAAAGCCCGAGCGTCTTAGTTCGCTGCGGGAAGCTTGGATCCTCGCTGCGTCTGAGCCGGTACACAATGAGAGGGAAGAGCCCGGCTGTGCCTGTGGAGACAACCGATTCATTCTTTGGAGGTTGGAGGGGGAAAGTTGATTAAAGTCTCCGGGGTCTTGGGCCTCACTTTTAACATGCATCCCTTGAGGGGGTGCTGGAGTCCCTGAATTCTGCCCTCCCCCACTCCCAGGCCAAACCGGTGCAGATAAATAGGTTTCTGCTCTTTTATCATGCATCTTTCATTTTTAAGTTAGCGCTGGAAAAGAAAAGGCTTTTAGGCTATTTAGCAGTTGAGGGGGAAAGATCTATTGACTACATAGACTACACATGGCCACGGAATTAGTTTTTACTAAAATCTAGCTCGTAATTTTCGTGGTGGGACACACACTCTGAAAGCAAGTTGTGTGTGAATTTTGATTTCTTAGAGATGAGTTCGGGGAAGTTAGAACTGCGTTTTCTGAGAAATATTCTGAAATTGATCCCGTACTGTGGTTGTGGTAATCTGGAGTCTCCTCGGGGGTAAATACAGCTCCTAATTGTAATTAAGATGTCCATCAGCAGGGAGTGCACCTTCCTGATGAAAAATCCTAATGAAATGTAAACAGCTTGGTCTCTGGGATGTTTGCTTCCTTTGGGGATGCCAAACATCTGGCCCCGTGCCACAACACCTGGATGAAAAAATAAAAACTGGGTCATGCTGCCTAAACAACAGAAACATCCTTCCCACGTCAAGTTGCCCAGCAAATTGAGATGGAGATAATCAGGGTGATTCTAGCTAAGGTAGGGCTTCTGGCGTGGGTCCTTGATTAGTTTGGTTGTATCATCTCTTGACACCTTTCAACAGTGGTTGCTCCAATATCATGGGGGTGGGGTGAGGGGGGGGGGAGGAGCGTACCTTTCTTTGGTCACCTGCCTTTAAATGAATGTCCATGCAATGATTTTGCTGAGTGTAAGAGTCTTGTTATCAGCAGTCAGCCAAACTCTGTCTTGTTTAACTGTCTACAGGCTTAAAGAAAGAAAGAAAGAAAAAAGAGTATTGCCTTTTCCAAACTCTTCAATAGTGAGCTCAAATCTGTTATTATTGTCTTATTTGTCATCTTATAAATCCCTTTCCATGTTTGTGAATGCTTGATCTTTTCTCTGAGGACAAATCTTCCAGTGGAACTCAAATTTACTTTCTTGTCTGATCCAGGATTCTTAAGGTAACTGAACCAGTGGCTCAAGAGATCAGCTTAAGGGGAGATAGGTTTCAGTTACTTATTAAAAAGACGCTCGGTATTTCTCCCATCATTTTTCCATTTTGTTAGCCAGGAGGGCAAAACTTTGTATTTACTTTTGCTGGTCTCTTCATTGTTGATCTCCTGGTCTACCTCCTACCTACCTAGAGCTCAACCTCTCTGGGAAGCTGAAGCCATTAATACTGTACCCAGAACTCAGGGCCTTAGGAACCCACCTGGGCCTTTCTCAGTATCCTGTGGATTCTGTGGTTTACTTCTTAGAGTCAGAGGGAGGTGGCCTGCTACTGTGTTTGCTGTCATTTCATAAACCTTCCAATGCCATTTTAATAGGTGTCTGTCCGGTCTACTTTTAGAATAGGAGTCTCTTGAGGGCAATAAGACTGTCAGCTTTCCTGGTGAAAACACTGAAAGCCAAGTCAGCCAGCCCAAATTTTATTGGAGATGCCTGAAAATCCCCCCTAGGGGAGTCACACAGAGGCCGGGTAGACAAAGGGTGTGGTGAAGCTGCCTCTGGCAGTGTGTTGGAAATATTTAATCCTCAGTATTGATTCAGCATACCTGGTAGGCTGTTTTGCTACTCTGATATTGGCACTATCTTTCTGATATTTACTTAGGAGTCTTCTTAAGAACTCAGCTTTGGTCTGTATTTTCCTTTATCTATCTCCTGCATGATGAACATAGCCCTCAAATTAGACTTTAAAGTTTTTAAATGGTGTGTCACCTGCATCCATTAGTATCCATTTTGGCTGTGGTTTGATGGTGACTGCATACCCCATTTCAAATATTTTTTGAAAATTTTACGCAGCATCCTATGGAAAATGGAATGCTTTGTAGCCTGTATGTATGTTGATGTAAATGTATATCTATATATAAATGACATGTGTACACATCTATATAGTAAGTGGCCCATAGATTCTTTTGTTGAATGAGTAGAGAATAACTTTTTTGGTTGTGTGTAAAATTGTGGTGGAATATTTGCTTTTCTTAATAAAAAATGCAACACGCTTTCAAGGACTTCTCCTTTTCTTGCCCCATTTTTTGGTATGAATGGAGCATAATAGGACTTAACAGTAGGGCTTAATGGTTATGAGCACAGGCATTGAAATTTAACAGACATGGGTTTGGATCTTTTCTCCGCCATGGACTGGGATAGTCAATTAGTTTTTCAGAACCTTACCAGAGTGTTAAGAGATTTAAATGCAACCTGTGTCAGGTAGTGGAGAGGAGCACCCAACTGAGAGGGTCTTAACTTGGGGTATGTGAAACTGAGGATATGCAGACCCCCCAGAAATAGTATTCAAATTTTTGTGTGCATTTTTGTGGCTGTATGTTTCTGGCTATAATCTTGATATTCTGGAGAAAAAAACAAAACAAAACAAACCCGAACAAACTGCAATCCCCAAAAGATAGGAACTTTTGATTTGGAGTATTTGATGGCTGGGACAGTAAGTCCACCTCCGGGTAGGTTGCAAGGAGTTGAGGGTTGGTGGTGGGTCCTGGGCCTTAGCTTAGGTCTTCACAATTCATGGAGCCTCTACCTCTCCTCCCTTTCCAGTTTCCCTCCCACCAGGCCGGCTGTTACTGGGCTTGGGAGAAGCTGAAGAATGGTGCTAAGTCCTTTGACCTCACCTAAGTATATATTTCCCTGAATCCAAGCATGCTGAGATGCTTCTGTTTATATAATTTATTTAACAAACACTTGGATAATCCTTACAATGGCCACTCACCATTCTGAGCATTTTGCAAATATTAGCTCACTGAATCCTCACCACAAATCTATGAGGGAGATGGCATAATTAGCTCATTTTAATGTAGACACAGAAAGGATAAGTTACTTTCTTAAGGTCACATGGCTAGGAAATGGCATTGCTGGGTTTACAATCCCTGGTTTCATGCTCTTAAGTGCTGTCCTAGACAGTCTTTCCTGGTTTAAGTCTTTTTTTTTTTTTTTAATTTTTTAAATGTTTATTTATTTTTGAGAGAGAGAGAGAGAGAGAGAGAGAGAGCATGAGCAGGGGAGGGGCAGAGAGAGAGGGAGACCCAGAATCTGAAGCAGACTCCAGGTTCAGAGCTGTCAGCACAGGGCTCGAACTCATGAACCTTGAGATCATGACCTGAGCTGAAGTCAGACACTTAACCGACTGAGCCATCCAGGCATCCCTTCTGGTGTAAGTCTTAAAATTTACACTACATATGGGCCAAAGGTGCCATTTTCCCATGTTTTCTAAGAGCAATGGGATGTTTTCTTAGCTATATCTAGGGGTAATAAGAAATGATTGGAGACAGCCAATTTCAATTTTTCTTTCTGTCCTGGAGGTCCTTGAGCCAGTCTTGCTGCAACTCAGACCGGAAGGGCCTTTGGAGGTCTGCACCTCTCATCAGGAGGAATTACATTGTTGTAACGAATTGGAACTTTGATGCGGCTTGACGTGTGTGTCTGGAAGTTCCTTCCAAACAGCCATGAGATATGTCTTGATAAAGTGCCTTTGTATCTGCATCTGGGTGTACGACTGGGTTGTAGGCTGAGCAGAGGTGATTTATTAAAGTACTCTTTAGTGGGAGAGCTGGCTTGCCAGCTTCAAGGTCCCCATGTAGACCAGACCCTGGCAAATCCAGCCCCGGTTGGGAAACACTCAGGTCTCTGAGGCCTCTTTCTCAAACAGAAGGGCCTCAACCTGGCCTTACCAATTCCCCTGGGGTGTGACAGGAGAGACTGTTCTGTAGACACACGAAGAGAAAGCAATAGTCTTCTGTGACTCTGAGAAAGTTCTCTGGAGTTGAGGGGGAGGGGATGGCAGGGGGTGGGGTAGGGTGGGGTGGGGAAAACTCTTCGAAATCCTTAACTAAATGCAGCTGCTTGTTACACGGAGCCTGACTTGCATGCCAGGAATATCTAAAAAGCTAACGAATACAAAATAAAAATAAACAGCAGTAAAAAGGCTCTCTCTTTGTTGCAGTAAGCTCGGTTGGGGTTTTCAGTTTGTTTAGGAATGGGATAATTGTGGCATCCACTTTATTTTGGTAAGGCAGTGAAACGTGGATTGATGTTATGTCACTGGGATGCTCCCACCACCTGAACTTTTTCGTTCACACCCGCCCCCCTCAGAGTGCCCAGGCATGGACATCCACCAGCCGGAGTTTCCAACTGTTGCCCCTGAGTGAATTACACTGGAAGAGGGCAGATAATTTAATGGGATAATCTTGGCAGGGCCAGCAAATTTCACACCCCATCTCTCACTAATAGAAAGGCAGTAGAAGGCTACAACATCCTCAGATGAAAAGGTTGTATAAAAAGGCTCTGCTTAACAGTAACTGTCTGTCTATAAATAAGGTTCTGTAGAGTTTTGATCCAAAAGCTGTTATTAAATACTGATAAGCCAAGCCTCATAATGTTTGGCCTCCCTACATTTCCTTTTTTTTTTTTCCTTCTCTCCATAGAACCATAGATTTTTTTTTTTTAAGAGGGGGAAGAGACCTCAAAAGACCAACCAGTTCAAGCTGGTTATTTTCTCCAGTATTTCTAGATAGAAAGGACCTTCGTTTACAGCCATTTAAAAGAGGTAATGTGGAATGACAGAAATGGAATGAGATTTGGACTCTGATAGAGTAGGGTCTGAACTGGGGCTTTGCTGATTCCTGGCTGTGTGACCTTAGACAAAGTTCTTTGCACTTTTGAGCCTCAGTTTCCTTGTCGGCAAAATGGAGAGTTTTTGGATTTTTGTGGGGTTTTTGTGGGAATGTAAGGGAATAACAAACATAAAATACCTAACACAGTGCCGTGGGCTTAGTAAACACACAGTGTGTTAGCTGCTATCATTGTCAGAGGTTTGCTGGGGAAATCAGAAAATTTGGCTCCCAAACAATGGTCATTATGCTGTAAGATATGAACCAAGACTCAGAGAGCAGCTGTTTTTACCATACTTTAAGATGCTTGAGTGTTTCATTTTAGAGGGAGCTTATAGACACTCTAGAACTGAGCAGTACCCAGGTCAGTGCTGGGGACCCAGATGGGAGATTCCACAGTGCAGTTTTGCAAGTCTTAAAACAAAGGCTTTTTTCAGAACAGCGAGCTCTTTGGGGAAGAGCAACCCCTCCCTGGTGCTTGGTGTAATTCCAGAATCCTGCAATGGGGACTGTTACATTTCAGGGACCTCCACTTGTAATCTGACCGTTTTTAGCTCCAATATCCAAATAATCTTGCTGAGCACAACTTAAAAGAGAAGGATAATGGCCGGAGGAAAGAATCCTGAGGTGCTCTGTTAGCCATTTAAAATTTCTGAGTACAAAAAAAAAAAAAGTTCACATTACCCAAAAAGAGAATAATGAAGTGTGGGAAGGGGGAGGGGAGATAAAAAGAACTTCTAAAGACCAAGGCAAGGGTTGTGTTTTTTATTTTTGTTTTTCAACAGTAAAGTTTGTCATTCAATGCATTTCAACTAACATTTATTATTATATTTATTTTGTGCAAATATGGTGTTGGTGTCCAGGTACAAAACATTACCCTTGCCCTCAAGGGTAATGGAGGAGGGAAATTCTTACTTTTTGAAGAACCTACTATGTGCCAGGCGTTGTTCTTTATAGATGTTAGATTTCTATGTCCCAGCAGCCCTTTGTGGCTGGACTTCTGACCCCATCTTACAGATAAGGAAATTAGTATATGTGCTACCGAAGCAAGCACTACAGATTAGGAAATTAAATCTTAGGTGGTATCTTGGTGAATCTCACACAAACTATTAAGTTGGGACATGGCACTTGAGCCTAGACATTTGATGTAGGTCTTTTGACTCTCAAGTGTATGCTGTTTCCACTATCCTTGAAGTATAATTGTGGAGACAGGATAAAGAAATATATACCTCCGTATGCCAATCTAGCTCTCCCCCAAGTGAATTACAGGAAAGGGGTGTGGAAAAAGTGCTATGGGAACACAGGGTTAGAAGACATCAGTTCTCACTCAGGAAATTGTGGGGAGAACTTTAGCATCCTTCACAGGCTTATTATGAGAATACAAGGAGATAATGTATGGAAAATGCTTAGCACCTTGCTGCACACATAGTGCTCAGTGATAGTTCTGTAGTTAGGTGGCCAGAGAGAGGTTCTGCCATGACTTATCTGCCTCAGAAGCCTGTGCTCTTAATTTTTCCACTGCAGTCCTTTTCAACAGGCATGTGGTTGGAGGAGTAAGTGGCTGTGTAGTCCCTAAATGGAAAGGACGACACTAAGACCATTTCTCTGGTATCTTCCTCACCTGCCCTAATCCAGATTTTGGACTCTCCTCTGCTTTGGGTAGAGAAGGGGGTTTGTACAGGTTTGAATTTGGAAACAATCACAATGCCTAATCATAAACTGTGACACTCCTGGAACTCTGGGTGGGATCCCCATTCATTCATTGATCATACATTTTCTATGCACTTACTGTGAGTCAAATATTTTGGTAGTCACTAGGGATATAAACGTGAATAAGGCTAGGTCCTTGCCTTGGAGGATTTTTGAAATGGCAGATTTCTGGAAGGGATTGCCAGCTGATCAGAAAATCTGTTTCCATCTCTTCTTGGTGACTTGGTTAGACTATACTTCCCAGTTTCCTTGCAGTTAAGTGAGGCCATGTGACTAAATATTAGTCAATGGAATGAGATTGGAAGCAATGAATGTCAGTTACAAGTGACACCTAATAGCTTGTCCCGTAAAAAACTTCCCCGGGGCAGGATTGCTATGATCCTGAACGTGGTAACCCTAGAAGTCATGTGTTGAAAATACGGCAAGGTAGAAACATCCTGAAACCCTCCCTTTATCACTGCACCATGGAAGGCACCTGTTGGTCCATACTCGTTTAGGTTTTATGTGAGCAAGAAAGAAACTTCTATCGTAGTAAGGGCTGAGATTTCAGTTTATCGGTTACAGCTGCTAGTGTTACCTTAACTAACATTGTTTATATAACTGACAGTGTATATATAGGTCCCTATCTGTCTCTCCACCCAGCAGTGCAGCAGTCAGGACCAGCATTTTTAGAGAGTATATAATAGGAAATTTCAGAGTGCATTATGTTAACAAAATGAGTATTGCTTTAGGAAACTTTAGCTTCAGTTCTGCTTATGCTGATCTGGGTTATTATTGGGCCCCCATGCTCAAAAGTTTGGAAGCCACTGGTCTAGTAGAGGCAGACAAGTCAACAGCCCTGTACAGTGGAGTGCGGTGGGTATGACAGTGGTGGTCAAGTCCCTGTGCTATGGAGACTGAGTTAAGGAAGTGCCTAGAAAGCAGAGATGGCAAAAAGGGTTCATTTTTCCAGTCAGTTGGTATTGGCTGCCTGTGGTGCAGTGTTGAGAAGGATTCTAAGGTTTCTCCAGGATCTCTGGGAGGGAATACTGGGATCTGACAGTAGCATTTGCCATGGGCTTGGGGAGGAGGAGGAGTAGAGGTGCAGACCTAGCTGGCATCTGACCACTTCACATGGAGTCTGAGCTCCTTCCAGTGAATTAAACCCCTTCCCAAATTATTTATGGCACACATACGGTGTCTCTAGCACCATGCTAAGCACTGTGGGGAATTTAGAAGCACTCTGACTAGCCCTTGGAGAGTTTACCTTTTAGGGGCATTAAAATAGGCACTTGTGAAATAATTATACACCCAGTGAGTACAGAGTTGGCAATTATAGATGCAGAATGCCGAGGAGGAAGAGGTCTTTCAAGGAGGAAGTGGGATATGAAGTGAACCTTGAAGGATGGGGAGGATTATGATGGGGACAGGAGGAGAGGAGCCAAACTTTCTGTAGCTGCCCTACTCTCCATGGACTTGCCCAGGCTGTCTTGAGTTCTTCAACTGGGCCTCCACCCTGGAACGGGGCTAGGTTTCATGGGATGGGAGAGTAATGGAGAAAAAAGAGGGCTTTGAGTGGTGCCTGGTATGTTTTTTTGCATACTAAGGAGGGCTCATGGTGGGGGGGGGGCAGCGGGGGGAAGCAGGGTTTTACTGGGAGCAAGAGAACTTATCTTTCTCTCCAAAAGGGTACCCCAAAGAGTACACTTAAAATGCAGTCCATTTCAGGACTGCTTGTCAAAGGTAACTTACGTCTGCTGCAACGATTTTGTTTTGTAGTGCAAGCTACTAAATGCCAGTGCACATTTTGCTTGCTTGATGAAAATCATAATAGTATAGTAATGATTAACACATCAAGCCTCCTGTCTGCCAAGAACCATTTTAAGTTCCTTAGGTATTTTAACTCCCATAGTCTTCAGGGAACCCTATGAGGTAGGCGTCAGTTATTATCCCCATTTTCCAGATAAGAAAACTGAGGTACAGAGAAGGTTAGTGACTCACTCTAGATCACACAGCAAGTTAAGTGAGAGAAGCAGAATTTGAACCTAGTTGTTCTGAGTCCAGGGCTTTGTCCTGAATCTGTCTGATGATTCAAATTGTCTGTAAGATTCCAGCCAAATAGCTGAGTCAAAATAATTATAAATACTCCATTGGTATAGAGTTTTGCAGCTTACAAAATTATTTCATGTGTAATATTACCATTAATTTTCCAAATAATCCAATAAAACAGGATTTCTTTCTTTCTCTTTCTCTCTTCCTTTTAAAATTAGGCATGTGAGGGGGCGCCTGGGTGGCTCAGTCGGTTAAGCGACCGACTCCTGATTTCGGCTCAGGTCATGATCTCACTGTTTATGAGTTGGAGCCCCACACAGGGCTCTGTGCTGACAGCTCAGCCTAGAGCCTGCTTCAGATTCTGTGTCTCCCTCTCTCTCAGCCCCTCCCCTGCACACACTCTGTCTCCCTCTCTCTCAAAAATAAATAAACATTAAAAAAATAAAATAAAATAAAATTAGGCATGTGAGGTTGGTGGCTCACCTAAAGTCATCGTAGCTAGGGACCTGCCTGAAACCCAGCCTCTTTGACTCCAGGCTCATAGTGCTTTCTGCTCTAAAAGACTACCTGTGGGGGCGCCTGGGTGGCGCAGTCGGTTAAGCGTCCGACTTCAGCCAGGTCACGATCTCGCGGTCCGTGAGTTCGAGCCCCGCATCAGGCTCTGGGCTGATGATGGCTCAGAGCCTGGAGCCTGTTTCAGATTCTGTGTCTCCCTCTCTCTCTGCCCCTCCCCCGTTCATGCTCTGTCTCTCTCTGTCCCAAAAATAAATAAACGTTGAAAAAAAAAAAATAAAAGACTACCTGTGTTTGGAATTTGTGATTCTAAGATGCTGATATATGTCTGTTTTCACTGTACTTTCACCAGCAAATGAATTTGCCTGATTCTCCTCAAATCAGCATTTTTTCCCCCCCAGAAATAGTTGTAAGACACTTGTAGATGGGACCTGGAGCTGTGACTCCTGTAACCTAAGGAAATCCACTTTCTAATAGACGGAGAGAATTTACCTAAAAACAAGGAGTTTCCCAAGTGGTTGTTGCTTTTTCTGCAGGTGGAAGAGCCGTTGATGTGAAAGGGCTTTGGCATCAGGAGGTCTTAGTGTCAAAGTCAGGTCACTGCTTTTCTGTCAGCAAATTACTTTACCTCTCGGAGACTCCCTTTCCTCACCTGTAAAATGGGAGGCATAATGGTGCTTACCTTGACAGGGTTGGGAGAGGTACTGTGGGCAGTGCTTGTACAGCACCTGGGTCATGTTCAATGTGTGCAGCCTGCTCCTGTGAATTAAATGGATGCCTGCAAGAGGGTACTTCCTCCTCTGAGCTTTTCCCAGAATGTGATGGGGCAAAATTGCCGAACTTCAGCACCTTGTTGGCCCTTATTTTATGATATAATCATCTCTGGTGCAGACCTTCCAACACTAGGAACTTTTGGGTTATAATTACATTAATATTTGTCAAGGATATGACTTTCTTATGGTCTGTGAAGATTGAACACCCTAAGGTAAAAACAGATCCTGCTGCCTGAAATCCTAGATTTCCTTGAAGGACTCCTGTCTGTTCTTCGTGGGAAATTGACCCCATTTCCTGGTGGGTTTAAGCGGACATCAAAGCAATTTATTCTACTTTTTCTCCATAAGAGAGATGATATCCTCATCTCTTGGATTTCGTTCTGACTTGGGTATTTAATAGTTGTTCCATAATTTTCATACTCCCTGCAAAGTATTGGTTGTTTTTTTTCTCCCCACCCGAACTTTTGGTGTGATGAAAGTTAGCCCATCCGCTAGAGTACTTAACTTAGTGCTTAACTTAGTGGTGGCTGTTTACCTGCTCCCTCCAGAGAATTGTGTGTTGTATAGGAATTTCCAGCCCCCAAATGTTGCCTGTTGGAGAGTAGCTATGTAGACTGCTGACAACAAGAAGCAGCACTTTCTGATGTTGTTCTTAGTCTACTGCTGGGTTACCCTTTTCCTCTCTATGTGGCTCACGGCCCTCTGCCCACTCATAAAGGGCATTCCTCTTGCCCACTTTGCAAGGGAGGAACTGAGCTGAGCATGCCCTTTGTCCTACCCAATTTGTCAGTGAGTCACTGCATTGTACTGTGCAAGCTCCTGCAAGAAGTAGCTGGTAAAGGGGCAGTGAGAGTCCAGCATTTAGCACTTATTTCTTTCCTTCTTCAAGATGTAGTATTAGGTGTGGGGAGGAAAGCATTCCTCCCTTACACTGGCTTTCACTTTTTTTTTTCTGAGAGAGAGAGCATGGGAGGGGGGTGGGTGGACAGAGAGAGAGAGAGAGAGAGAGAGAGGCAGAGGACCCAAAGTGGGCTCCAAGCTGTCAGCACAGAGCCCCATGTGGGGCTCGAACTCACAAACCATGAGATTATGATCTGAGCCAAAGTTGGACGCTCAACAAATGAGCCACCCAGGTGCCCCCAGCTTGATTTTTTTTTAAAGGAGTAATTGCCAGATTTCATGGTTGTGTTGGGGTTAAAACTATATACATAGATGAGATGGTCAAAATAAATAACCCTCCCACATCTTTGCCTCAGGACTCAGGTTTTGCAAGTTTCTCGACCAACCCACAATGTTGGTGAAAGTGGCTTCTCCCAGACTGAGAATCAAATCAACGTGACAGTTGGTCTGTCTGCTCAGTGTTGATGTAGAGTAGGGAAGGAAAGAAGGGATCTGAGACGCCAGGCTCCTTCACCTGCCAAGTGATGTGTCCTATGTAAACTACAAAGAAGTCACTGGCAATTCCATCTGGTTAAATATTTATTTAGCCCCTGAAGTGGACGCAGAGAAATATATGGCAGTATCCTCTCCTGTAGGAGTTTATTGTTTTTGTTAGGGAGGCAAGATTGATACCCCAAAGGCTATGAGAATAACAAAGCTCACTGTTCTGACCTTTGTTTAGGGCTCTTTTTCTGTCTTGCAGCTTCTAGAATCCCTATACTCTAGCACCTGCCCCACCTCCCTGGCACAGCAGGGTCACACTGGTCCCTCTCTCCATCTCTCCTTGCTGAAATCTTCTTCTTCAACCCCCAGTGCCCCCACGTTCAAGAATTCACTTTCTGCCCTTCCTTCCCCTGTGCCGCCACATTCAGCCTGTATTTTCAGATAGACTACCTAAGTCATGCTCACTTAATTCTGATTTAGCCCAAGATTTTGATCTTTGTAGTAACAGTCACCATCATTTGTGTTTTAAAGTTATTTACTTTTTAAATATTTATTTATTTATTTTGAGAGGAGAGAGAGCGGGGGAGGGGCAGAGAGAAAGAGAGAGAGAATCCCAGGCAGGCTCTGCACTGTCAGCGCAGAGCCTGACTCAGGGCTGGAACTCACAAACCGTGAGATCATGACCTGAGCCAAAATTGAGAGTCGACGCTTAACCAACTGAACCACCTGGGCGCCCCAGTCACCATCGCTTACTGAACATCTACTACGGGGCATACATCTGGTCAGACATTTTGTATTTTGTAGCAGAATCCTATTATTTTGTCTCTCCAGAATTGTTGCCCCCCTCCCCTCACTTCCTCCTTTTGCTCCTTTATCCACTGGGAAAAGAAACCACTTTTGCCTGTACTCCAATCTTGTTATGGGGAGAGTGCCAATCATAACCCCTGACCCCTAGCCTCACCATCATGGGCCAATCATAGTCCATCCCAGGGATTTAGGGGTGCTCCTCTGGGGCAGAGAAGATAGGAGACGCTCTCAGCCATGTCTCTGTCTTGGAAAAAAGCTGGCCTGAGGGGGTCAGTGACTTTGATATCCAGGGCAGGCATTGCTGAGAGGTCTGGCAGGGGTCTAGTCTGTTCTCCACATCTCTGAGATTTTCTGCTCAGAGCCCATAGACTCTGCTTTGGGTGAAGTTACTCTTCCTGACCACGCACACAACTTACCTAATTCTCACAACAAAATGAAATGGGGTCATTATTATTTTTAACCTAAAGGAAGCAGTTTTTTAATTTATTTTTATTTTTATTTTTTTTGTCAATATATGAAATTTATTGTCAAATTGGTTTCCATACAACACCCAGTGCTCATCCCAAAAGGTGTCCTCCTCAATACCCGTCACCCACCCTCCCCACCCTCACACCCCCCATCAACCCTCAGTTTGTTCTCAGTTTTTAACAGTCTTAAAGGAAGCAGTTTTAATGCTTTTCCTCATGAGAAAATATATGTCCATGAAAAACACAATCATAAATGGAGTATGTAAACAAAATCACCCACAATCCTACCATTCAGAGATAATCTCTGATCGTCTTTTCTGTACATGTGTATTTATAAAAGGAAGTCACACTTTTACTCCCAAGAGAAAACTGAGGCTCGGAGATGCTAAATAACTTCTCCAATGTCACATAACCAGCCGCTTTCCATTCCACTCAGTTCTTTGTGAACAGGGACCAGATCTTATGTCAGTTAACTACTGCCAGGTCCAGCACATTTCACTCAGTAGGAAATCACCAAATATGTGTTGAGTGAATGCTCAATTCAGTGCAATTGAGTGCCACAAGGAAGGTGCATGCAGTGAGTTTTGTAGATCAAAGAGAGATGTGTGTGTTGTCCAGAACTACTGGGAGGGTTTTCTGAACAAGGTGGACATGGTGAGCCAATAGTTATCTGTTTCTCTCCTATATGCAGTGTCCTGAGTGGTCAAAGCCAGAGAGCAGGGACACCTGAGTGCCTTCTGCTGTCAGAGCTGGATGCTGCCTGAGACTTAATGATGACATTGGAGTTTTCCTGAAAACACAAAAGGGGTCAAAATGAAAAGGTGTCCCCATGACATGGCGAAGAGGGTGGGAGAAAGACATACACGATATCCAGAAGGAAATTCACAGCTGTTGGGGCAATAGGAAATCGAGTCCTAAAGAGATCAGGGAGGGAGGGACCACCAAAAATATTATCAAGGATACTCTGGCAGGACTTTCAGACAGGCCTTGTCCGTCTGTCTCCTGCCTCTCTTGGGTCTCATCTGGTGCTTTGTACATGGTGGCTTTTCTGTGGACTGTCCCCTCCCACAGAAGCATCCTTCCTCATCCTATTAGCTACCAGTCCTGCTCTGGCTTCACTGTCCTTTCCCTGACTGGCCAGACTCGGTTGGGTTCCCACTTACCTGCTTTGATAGCACCCTATATTTTAAAATATTCTTCATTATAGTTTGTAATTAAACATTTATTTGTGCAACCATTATCTTTTCTATCACTGGATTGGATGCTCCTTAGACAAGAGTCTGAGTTTGGATCAGAGCCAGTACAGTGCCTGGTGGCCCATTGAATCGACTCTACGTACTTTTACTAAGCTTTGTTCTTACTTCCTAGAGGCTGGGATACTTCCAGCTTGCTTTGTATTACTATCTGGCAATTTAAAAATGCATCTTTGAACAACTGAAAATCTCAAGGCTATCTCTTCCAAAAGATGAGGAATTCAACCCCGTAAAAAGTCAATCTGGACTCAATTAAACCTGCTGTGGGCTCTGTTTGCAGGGGAGCAGTGGGCAGCTTGAGAGCTGGGCTGTTTTCCCAAGATGAAAAATCTGTGATAACTCTGAGTTCTGCTGCTATAAATTAGGGTCACTCTGCCCTTAATTGGCAACAAATTAAAATTCTCCCTTAGAGTCCTCCTCTTTCTCTTTTTTCATGTATAGTATGTTTGAGAGGTGGGGAAAATATTGGCCCCCTGCCACAGGGGAGAGGGCACCGTGGCTGAGCCTGCAGTCAGGTTTGGGCTGTGAGGGCCGCTGAGGATAGGGGGTGGTGAGTGATTCTTCCCTGCCCTGACAACCCTCTCCTCCCTCCTTTGGTCCTTCTAGAAGCTCTTCCCTCCCCTTTCTTTCTTCAGGAATCTTGAAAGGTCTCATTACTAGGGAAATATCCCCTGGGGAGCTCTTACTCTCTCTTCTTTTGCTTAATAAGCAGAGGGAAAAATTCTATAAGTTTTGAACTTGCAAGCAATCTGCATGCAAATATGGTCAGAAAGACCTTCGTGTCTTTGCATTTCCTAGAGCACCTCTTTTTAAATCCCTAGAACCATCTGCTTCAGGCTGGGCTACCTTTCCTTCATGCAGGAGAGAGAAAAGGGAGCTTAACAAAGCTTCAGTTAGGTTTCTTGGCTGTGGAGGCAGTTGTGGGGGAGAAGAAAGGCCTGGGCTGTGCCCATTCTTGCCATCCTGGTGTTATTGAGGAGGCTGGTTGGTCAGCATGTGCACTGAGGCCTCCTGGGTGCCAGGCCCTGGGCTGGGGCTGCAGGCACTTCTGGTGGGAGCTCTAAGACTGGCCTTGTGGGGAGCAGGACTGCTGAGCAGTGAGGACATGAGTCAGCTTCTGAAAGCGTGGAGGAGGGGCTGGCAAATCAGGGCTGGGGGTGGGACTGACCAAGAGAGAATCCGGAAAGGTGTCTTAGGGGAGGCTTCACTGAAAACAGGAATCTCTGAGGCCCTAAAACAATAACCCATACATAATGCATTTTTTATACCATCGATAATAATGGATGGGTTTATTTTGGCAAATGAGTTCATAGAAATCTGCTGTCTGTAATGTTTGGTGCTCATCTAAGTGATAGAAAGCATTTCCTAGGCCTCTCTCTTTATACCAGCCCTTCTCAGGGAACCTCAGCTGCTCCAGAGGGCCATGGCAGCTCAGAGGGAGGCTGAGACCCTTCTGTCTGAGTGCTGGAGGTTGGGGTAGGGTTCAAAACCCAAGCCAGCCCTCTGCTTCTCCAGGAAATTGTTCTGCTCTGAGTTCTGGGGTCTCAGTTTCTTCATCTCTGTGGTGGGGATTATAACTCCTTCCCTGAAGATTATGGAAGATTAAAGGAGATGAAGGGTGTAAAAACACCTTTGTAGACTTTAAAGTCTTATCTGAGATTGAAGGGTCAGATAGCAAGCAAGAGTTTGTCTCCATTTCTTGGTGACTGGACCCACGAAGCTTCCTTTATTCACTCAGCAAATACGTATGTGTCTGGCTGGCATTGTTCACTGGGGGTGAAGCAGTAAACAAAACTAAGGCCCTGCTCATGGAGAAATGTATGCTCTATCGGGTGATAGTAAGTGCTGAGAAAGAGGAAGCAGGGTGCAAGACCTTGTGATGTGGTGAGCGATGGGGTGGGGTGAGCGCCATTGTATGATACCGGGTGGCAGGGGTGACCCCAGGATAAGGTGACTCTTGAGCAGAGATGTGCACAAACTACAGGAACGAGCACTGTGGCTGCGGGGGTGGTGTGGAGGAGTCCTCCAGGAGGGGCCAGCGAGGACAAAAGTCTTGCGGTAGGAGTGTGTGCTCAGCTAACAATATCGCAGCAATGAGGTGATGAGGTGTTCCCACTGGTAATGTTTGCAGAGTGCTTACTCCTATGACAGGCAGTAGTCACACCTCACCTCATGATAGTCCCCCCCCCCCACCCCCCGCCCCCGCCAGGGAGGCTGTGTTGTTATCATACCTATTTCCTAGATATAATGAAATTAAGACACCACCAGCAACAAGCTAAGCATTCAGCCTACTGGGGAAGAGGCAGTCATTGTCATTGACACAAAGGTGGTTTGGAGGCGGCCCTGCACAGAGGAAAGAATGCATGGTTTGGAGAGAAAAGAAATCTGTGTTTGGGCCACGTGTCTGCTGTGTAATGTTGGGCAACGTGCGTAACTTCCCTGGGCCTCTGCTTCCTAATTTGTAAAATGAGCTGATAAAATCTCAGAGGACTGTTATGTATGTGAAGTGATAAATTAGGTGAAAGGATGTTGTCAACTGCATAGCATCGTGAAAAATGTTACTTTACTATTACTCTCCTCCTCCTCCTCAACTGCTACTACTACACTACTCTACTACTGCTACTACTACTCTACTACTACTGTCACACTACTACTACTACTACGACAACTACTACTACACTACCACTACTATTACACTACTACTGCTCTACTACTACTACTTCTCTACTATTATACTACTACTACTGCTCTACTACTGTCATACTACTACTACTACTACTACTACTACTACTACTACTACACTACCACTACTACTACTCTACTACTACTATTACACTACTATTACTCCTCCTCCCCTACTATTATACTACTACTACTGCTCTACTACTACTACTACTCTACTACTACTACTATTACACTGCTATTACTACTACTCCTCTACTATACTACTACTACTACACTACCACTACTATTACACTACTACTGCTCTACTACTACTCCTCTACTACTGTCACACTACTACTATTACTACTGCTGCTGCTACTACTACTGCTACTCCACCAGTTCTCTTTCCTAGCCTCCTGAAAAGAGATTGAATGAGAGGAAATGGAAGTTTGTAGCTTATATAATTTCCTTTGTTCTTCCCCTGAAATTTTATTTCATGTTAGCGGCTCTGAGGGCGAATGACCTACAGCATCCAGTTTAACTGGAAAGTATTTTTCTGCAAGATTAAAGAACTATGAGGTACAGTTGGTGGTGAGGCTGCTCATGTTTATGAAGAAGAAACTTGAGGTCCTGGAACTCCCAGTCCATTCTCTTCCCTGATACCAGGCTCCTTATAATCCCCAAACCTAGAATTTGATGGTAGCTTTCCATAATTTTGCACTGTGTAGATCATAGTTGCTCACTAACTTTTAAGTAAGTGCCCTAAATAGTTGTACCCTTTCAAATTATTCTATTAAATTGTTCTCTGTATTTGGCCCAGTGTCCCATGGGATGAATGGCTAAATCATGGGGATTTGGAGAGATGGGTATAATTATTTGGACTATAGAATGGGAAAACTGAGGCAACAGGACCTATCCCAAACTGGAGAATTGATGGTGAGCCTTGGTACCCATTGTCATTTCTGCTGAGGAACACTTTGCTTCCACCACCATGGTGGTGGGTCAGTAAAGTCATTCGAATGTTCATCAACTGACTGAGCACCTACTCTGCGCCAGGCACAGTGCTAGGTGCTGTGAATGCAGCGGTGTTTTCTTTTGGGAGCGCTCTTAGGAGTTGCTCGGGACGTATCATTTAATTTCAATGCTTGCTGCTACCCTTTCTGGCACCTCCAGAAAAGGCAGAGATAGTAGCTGCTTTGTTGTCCCTTGTTCACGACCGGCGGACATGCACCCATCTAGCTGGCACATCATCTGGTGCCTGTGATCGACCTGAGTCATGCAGTCTGCGTTTTGTTTCCCCAGCGCTGCTGGCTTCCTGTGATAAGCTCCATCTTGGCTGTGATGCTGCCCTCCCCCGGGGTTGGGATAACAGCCTCCTGGGGACTGTGGCTAATCTCAGGAGAAGCGGATCCTCCAGGGAAAGAAGCCTGTCTCTTCTTGTGTGCACCTAGGATTAGGCAGAGCTGCTGCTAATGCACTTAATTAGGTAAGGGCCAGGGTGACTACTGGGAACAGGAAGCTTGGGGGGTGAACCTCCTGTCCGCCCCCAGTGAAGACCTTCCTCACTGTTACCTTTTCTTGTGGCTCAAGGCTCCCCCCACCCCCCTGCCCCTGAGAAAGCGAAATTAGACGAAAATCAAAATACTGGCTCTAGGAGTCAGCTATTCAACTACCTGTGACCTTGGACAAACCTCAAAAGTCCGGTTTCCCTATCTGTAAAACGTGGGGTACAAATCATGCCTACCTCACTAACTTTTGGTGAGGATGAACTATCGTAATACTCCTGAACGCTGGCACATACTGAGTATACCCAGTAAGCATCAATAACTGTGAGCTAAGATGACCATTTTACAGGTGGGCAGCCTGAGGCCCGCACTGGTGTTGATCAGAATTAACCACCTAGAATCCCTCAGTGCTGGAGTCTGGAGTAGAGTGATGGAGTCTCCATCACTAGGCCACCAATAAACCAACTTCCTTCTCTCAGGTGGTAACCCTCTGTGCCCTGCTGCCTGGCCTGGAGACAGAGAAGAGCAGGATAGTTCAGCAACGGAGGCCAGAGGCTGGAGAGTCTCTTCCAGCTAGACCACTAACTGGACCACCACATCCCTTGAAGTTTGAATTGAATTTCCTCATCTGTAAAATGAGGTGGCTTGACTGCCCTTCTGGACCTAAATTTTTATTTAAAAAAAAAATTTTTTTTCAACGTTTTTTATTTATTTTGGGGACAGAGAGAGACAGAGCATGAACGGGGGAGGGGCAGAGAGAGAGGGAGACACAGAATCGGAAACAGGCTCCAGGCTCCGAGCCATCAGCCCAGAGCCCGACGCGGGGCTGGAACTCACGGACCGCGAGATGGTGACCTGGCTGAAGTCGGACGCTTAACCGACTGCGCCACCCAGGCGCCCCTGGACCTAAATTTTTAAAAAACTTTTTTTTAATGTTTATTTATTTTTGACAGAGAGAGAAAGAGAGAGAGAGAGGGAGACACAAAATCAGAAGCAGACTCCAGGCTCTGAGCTGTCAGCACAGAGCCCGAACGTGGCTCGAACTCACAGGCTGCGAGATCATGACCTGAGGCAGAAGTCAGAAGCTCAACTGACTGAGCCACCCAGGCGCCCTAAATTTTTTAAAGACACCTACTGGAGGAAGCAGAGAGCCAGAAGGAGGAAGTGCGGGGAACATATCAATAGTACATGATAATAAAAACAGCTAGCATTTTGTAAATTCTGAATATGTGTCAAGGATTGTATTGGGTACCAGGATATACTGGGACCAGAACATTATCCCTATTTTCTGGGAGCTCCTAGACTCATGGAACTGGGGAGAAGGCAGTGGAGATAGGGAGAGACAAATAACCAAAAGAATTAGAATTTGTGGTGACATTTGCCATAAGAGAACTGTGAATGGTGAGTTGTGGCTCCCAGACATGGCTGTCCTTTGGTGCTGTTGCAGCTGCCTGTGCATGCAGAACCATCGACACATGTGGTGTGGTTCCGAAAGATGTACTGTGAAAGGGAGCCTGAGCCCTGTGTGCTGGGGAAGGGGAGTCTGTGGTCGAAAGGGCAGGACCAGGAAGATTGGAGCTGGGTGGGGGTTTGCAGCCAGGCAGCCAGGCCAGACCTCTAGGGGGCTGATGGATTACATTCCTCCAGTTAGAAACCATCAGAAGCCCCACTGAGCAGGGCTCTTGTGGCTTCAGAGCTTTGCTGATGTTTCCTCCTGCAAAGGGAAAAAATCAGTTTCTGATTTAAGTGTTACCTTTCTGTCCTCTTGCTTTCCTAAGTGTGACAAGATCCAAACCCAAATTATTTGCACTAAACTTGTTAATTTTAGCAAGGTGGTAGAATAGAATAAGAATTGGAAACAGCTGAAACCCTGCCAGCTTTCTTCTCTGTGAGGTTGTGTTTGCTGACCTTCTAAAGAAAGATTTGTTGAAAACCTGGCTGTAGGTGGTGGATGTGACACTTGCAGACATAGCATGGACCTACTGTGTACTTGCGTCTAAGCTAAGTAATGTCATGAAACAAGCTTTCTCGAGCTCTTAAGATTGTTAAAATACAGTTCAAAGCCACAGAAACCTGTGGGAGCAATTTCTGCAAGGTGGGAGGCTGAGGGAGGCTTTGAAGCTGTCCTGTCTGAACACTTAGACCGCTGAGTGGAACTCTTAAGCACTTCACGTGCCTTAAACGGTCTAGCGCAAAGTGTGTTTGGGAACATAAAATCTCCTACAGATACCAGAATAAAAACCCTTATCTCCTCCCTAAATATTGATTTAAAATAATAGCTTGTTTTGAACTTTCTCTCAATAAATTGATTTTTAACTGAGAAAAATACCTCTAGGGAAAACTTTAGACAGTATAGAGTTAACAGTTTTGGAGACATGGGGTAGCTGATCAGAAGGGTGTCCTTAAAGACATGAAAAAAGGAGGAAAAAAGGTGAAGGTATTCCTTTAACCAGAAGACTCCTCTTCCTTCTGATTGCATCCTCCATCGACACATTTTATTTTGAGTATGTTTTGTTTGCAAGACCCTGTGCTGGAAACTGAGAAAGAGACTATGATTTCGCCCCTGTCCTCTGGGGGATGGGTGTGTGTGTGTGTGTGTGTGTGTGTGTGTGTGTATTGTCTTGGATGGGAAAGGAAAATGAGATGTTTTTTGGAAACTTTTTTTCTTTTCAAGAGAAAGGATGACATCAGGGCATAGTAGAAAGAGCTCTGAACTAAAAATCAACAAACTTGAATTCATCTCCTAGCCCTGCCTCTAACTAGCTGTGTGACACCAGGCAAGACATTTGCCTTCTCTGATCTTCAAATTCTCTGATACAAAGCAATGGGGCTGGATCCCGCTCTGTGGACCAGCAGCATAGACACCACCTGAGAGCTTGTAAACAATGCAGAGTCTAAGGCTGTTCTCCGGACCTACTGGGTTAGAATCTGCATTTTAACAAGATCCACAGGTGATTTGTATGCAAATTAAAGTTGAATAAGCATTGTTTTAAGAAGGATTTCTGTTCTAATATTCTAATTTTTGTGCTTTTTTCCCTAATATATTGTAAAATCCAGTTATGAAGAATTTATCTAAGGTTGGGCTGGGTATTCTTATAATGTTGGTACTCTGTGAGAGAAAAGATTTATTTATTTATTAAAAAAATTTTTTTTTTCAATGTTTATTTATTTTTGGGACAGAGAGAGACAGAGCATGAACGGGGGGAGGGGCAGAGAGAGAGGGAGACACAGAATCGGAAACAGGCTCCAGGCTCTGAGCCATCAGCCCAGAGCCCGACGCGGGGCTCGAACTCACGGACCGCGAGATCGTGACCTGGCTGAAGTCGGACGCTTAACCGACTGCGCCACCCAGGCGCCCCTGAGAGAAAAGATTTAAAGGCAGAGTCATACACAAATAGTTATGAACTCAGTTCCAAATGAGATATATATACATATTTCTCCGTTTTGCCTTGCGTTTTAGGTCTTGCGTTTAGGCATTATGGTAAGGACAGCTGTGAGAGAGAAGAGGAGGAGGTGGGAAGTCTAGGTGATTGAAGGTGGAGATGGCAATGGACTGGGACCTTCTGAGCTGGCGGGTAGCACAGAGCAGTGGGTCCCCAGCTCAGGTCCTCAGAATCAACACAAGGGTTGTGAGGATTGAATAGTTTTAGTGCTTATAAAATCATGCTTATTATTTTTCTTTTCTTTTTAAAAAAATGTTTATTTTGAGAGAGAGTGCAAGCAGGGGAGGGGCAGAGAGAGGGGGTCAGAGGATCTGAAGCGGGCTCTGCTCTGACAGCAGCTAGCCCAATGTGGGGCTCAAGCTTGTGAATCACAAGATCATGACCTGAACCAAAGTCAGGT